>NC_040029.1:8440754-8441180 GCF_000972845.2 Larimichthys crocea | reverse complement strand
AAGTCGTGGATTTGAATCTTTTGAGGGCTGCGTCCAAAAGGAAGAGTGTAAACTCAGAGAAAAAACATCACCACCTATGTGAGACAATAGCTCAGGTTGGTAGAGCGCCGCTTGGAACTTCTGAAGTCATGGGTTCGAATCTTATGAGGTGCAGTGGCTTTTGAGGACTGCGTCTAAAAGGAAGAGTGTAAGCTGCGAGAAAAAACATCTCCACCTGTGTGGGCTGATAGCTCACATTGGTAGAGCGCCGCTTGGAGCTTCTGAAGTCGTGGGTTCGAATCTTATGAGGTGCAGTCGGTTTTGAAGGCCAACACCCAAAAGTTAGAGTTAAGAGCGCTCACGGTGAAGATCTCATTGGAGCTCACTGGATAGCTCAGTAGTTGATGCTGCTGACTTTGCCCCGGCTGATGCGTGTTCGAATCCAGG
>NC_040029.1:8384424-8439764 GCF_000972845.2 Larimichthys crocea | reverse complement strand
ACCTCGTGAATCTGTAGCATATGATTTCAGTTTCCGATCGCATCTATTGAACTCTGGACTAACGCTGTTTAGAGGTTAGCCAGATGATGTTCCAAAGCATCCATGTATCCGAGGCTGGCAGCTCTAGGCCTGGATTCGAACACGCATCAGCCGGGGCAAAGTCAGCAGCATCAACTACTGAGCTATCCAGTGAGCTCCACTGAGATCTTCACCGTGAGCGCTCTTAACTCTAACTTTTGGGTGTTGGCCTTCAAAACCGACTGCACCTCATAAGATTCGAACCCACGACTTCAAGAAGCTCCAAGCGGCGCTCTACCAATGTGAGCTATCAGCCCACACAGGTGGAGATGTTTTTTCTCGCAGCTTACACTCTTCCTTTTAGACGCAGTCCTCAAAAGCCACTGCACCTCATAAGATTCGAACCCATGACTTCAGAAGTTCCAAGCGGCACTCTACCAACCTGAGCTATTGTCTCACATAGGTGGTGATGTTTTTTCTCTGAGTTTACACTCTTCCTTTTGGACGCAGCCCTCAAAAGATTCAAATCCACGACTTTACCGCTTAGAGGCGGCATTCTACCAATCTGCGCTATCAGCCCACACAGGGGGTGATGTTTTTTCTCGCAGTTTACACTCTTCCTTTTGGAAGCAGCCCTCAAAACAGACTGCACCTCATAACATTCGATCTCACAACTTCACAGCTTACAAGCGACAGTCTACCAAACTGAGCTATAGGGCCACATATTTGATCACCTGTTTTTCGTTTGGATCCAATCCAACCCCCGGAGCACGACGACCTGCTTAACAGATTTTGAGTCTTTCTCTCTACATACACTCATATGAACATACATACATACATATGAACATACATACATTCATACATATGAACATACATACATACATACATACATACATACATATGAACATACATACATACATACATACATACATGCATGCATGCATGCATGCATGCATACATTCATATGAACATGCATACATTCATATAAACATACAGACATTCATATGAACATACATACATTCATATGAACATACATACTTATGAACATACATACAGACATACATATGAACATACATACATACATACATACATACATACATACATACAGACATACATATGAACATACATACATACATTCATATTTGCCCCGGTTGATGCGTGTTCGAATCCCGGTGGACCCTTAGGCGAGGTCCCTTTAGAGCTACAGCCTGGGATACATGGATGCTTTGGAACATCATTGGGGCTAACCTAAATGTAAGGCTAATCTAAATAGTGTTAGTCCAGAGTTGAATAGATGCGATTGGAAACTGAAATCATATGCTACAGCTTCACGAGGTACAATAAATACGGCGAGGTTGACTGTCAGGTCTTTCGGGGGACATGAGTTAAATCATCCCCCAAATTAGATATTTGGGCCCCAATAAATATGATATGATAGGTTTGTCAGGGAAGAGAGTGTAAGAGTAAAGTACCAAGTCCTGATGATAGCGTGATGATCGCAGTTTCCAGTCGGTAGGATAGGATAGTCAGATAGATAGGATAGGGTTACGCCCAAATGATGGGACAAGCAAACATGTCACTTTTATTTTTTTTCATTTACTCATTAATTCAGTATTAGTATTTAGTCATGTACTGTGTATGTATAATGAATGTGTGTATAAAACTGAAAAATGAAGGAGTGAGAGTGAAAAATTAATGAGTAAATGAAAAAATAAAAGTATTTATCTATCCTAAATTGATTGCAGCACTTCAACATCATTGGATCAGACACATTTAGACACTGATCTTACACCTCATAAGGATTGAACCTACGTCCTACACACTTCAAAGCAGCGCTCCACCATCCTGAGCCAGTGGAGCAATGGACGTAACAGATTTTGAGTCTTTCTCTGGGTCTTGCACTTTAAAAGCATTTGAGGATCAAATGCACAACCTCAAAACTGCCTCAACTCTTGGAATATAAAATAAAACGACAGATAAAAGTATATATTTGTATCCTGCACGTATATAACCCTCAATATAATTAAGACAGTAAGAGATAATTGAGTAGTTTAACAGCGCTCCATGAAGTCATGCTGGTGTTAAAGGACCTCATGAAGTGAGGACTGTCAGTGTCGTTACTGTTATACATGATGTTTTTGGATTCATATTAACGCGTATGTTACTGCTGTAGTTGTTTTGGGTTGACATCATTTTAACTGCTTTATATATTTTTATATTCTTTACAGTCTTTGAGCTGCTAAATGTCACAATTAACCTTATTATTCCAAACAATGGTGGTTACCTGTGTGTGTTTAACAAGCCCTGAGTTGAAGGGTAATAGTTATTCTCATAGGAAAACAGAATATACGGTTTAGTGCATCTTCTGTTCAGGAATATCGAGCCATTTGGAGATCTGTGGAGGAAAATTAGTCTTATTTTTATCTTTGTTAAGAGTTGGACTGAAGAGGGGAACAAATTGTGCATCATTTTCAATCCGCCCCTCTCTTCAGTATAATGGATTTTACCCATACTCCCTTTGTGCACATGATGTTTTTGTTCGTGTGCATGTGGATGTGAAACCACTTGTTGCTGAGATGTTAAACTCGATTCTGTGTCGTCAACATTTCCTGGAACATCGCAGACTTTTAGATGACGCAGCTTCATCCATGTATGTCTATATAAAACTGGTGTGGCTGGGACACAGTGACAGGAAGATGTCCGTGGCCTCTGCAGCCTTGTCAGACAGATAAATGTTGTAGATCTCCCATCATGTGTGTGCGTGCACACATACACAGGCTGTATGGAGATAGGAAGGTGGCTGACATTTGTGGTGCCTCGGGTGAGGACGTGGCCTTTTCTCCTCATTTCTCCTGGCCAATCACCCAGACTGAAAGGGGAGAAGAAGATAAGGCCTTTTGTTTGGCTTGACAAGGCCTGATACTGCCATGGGAAACCATTCATTGTGTGTGTGTGTGTGTGTGTGTGTGCTGGGTCTATCCCACCCCTTTAAGACAGGGAACCCCTCAGAGAAGTCATTATTACCATCAGAGCTGCCTCTGAAATCCTGTCTCAGTGTGTTTACACCAAGTGGTAACCTCCGTGGCTGTAAAGTGCCAAAAACTGCAGTTCCTCAAATGGCCACTTGAGGCTGGCTCCAGAAGTCCCCATGTTAAAAAATGATAAAGTATGACAACACTGTTATTTGCACATTTTAATACAGTTATAAAGAATGTATGCAGCCTGAATTTATAGGTTTCATTCATACTGTCAGATGTTGGTGAAAAATCTTGTAAACAGAGACTTTGAGTTAAGATTTGAACAAATCGGTTTTCCTCTTAAAAAGCGGTGATTTTTCTCAGCGTAGCGAGACGACAAAAGAAAAACTGTTGAGCTCGGCGTACCTTTTTCTTTGAAACATCACGGCTGAGGTGACAGCTGACGGCTGCGTGACGCGTGAACAATGTCACTCCGCGATGTCTTTGAAGGTCGGACTCGGGGAGAGCTGACAGGTCACGCTCGACATGCACCAGCCCCGGCACTTCACATGCACCATGTTAGGCAGATGTCGCCCCATATCATATTACTGTAGATAGCTGGATATTACATTGTTAGCAGTAAATGGTGTTCAGATAGTGTCAGGTGGAAAGGGGGATGCTCTCATTTAAGATGCTATCACTGCCACAAAAAGGGGGCAGCAGCAGCCAAATGCAGGAGGACTGATAATTTTGTCAAATTGCCTGCAGCACTTTGAGGCCTCACTGTCAGCTGCCGAACATCTTAAAGAAGATCCTGGTCTAATATATGAAGCCATCTTCATAATGTATCAAAATTGAATGGCTGGATGCCACTTAAGGTAGTGGTGCTGTAATTGGTACTCAAAAAAACCTTAATAGTATCATATATCCTGAGCTGGGCTTTTAAAAGGATCTTTTGTGAGATCCTGCCTTGATCTCTCTCACTCACACACACACACACACACACGATAATGCATTCAAGCCATCATTTCATCTCAGCATTCCCCAGCGTACCGGGACACCACATGCTATAATGATCGTCTGTGAAGAGGTTGGACCGCTAACTTCGACTAACTTAGGCTAATGTACTGTCTTGTAATTGGAGGAAATTACTCGACTATTACGGTGAGACCCTCCGGGAGGGGAGGAGGAGGAGGAGGGGAGCAAAGCAGATGAAAGATGAGGAGGAGGAAAAAAGGAGGAGGATGAAAGGATGGCTGGAAATGAGCAGGAAATAAAGTTTGTGTTGTGTGTGCAAGTGGAATATTTAGCCACAAAATTAAAAGACAAGACGGGACATGTTTCCTCTGAGACTTTTATTTTGAAGGCCTTTCTGCATTCGTCTCTGTACCTGTGTTCTAATTGGGTTAAAGGATGTTTCATAACGATTTTAGTTACTTCATGTTTGAATGACACTAAAACAAACCTTGTAACCTTCTTAACTTCGTAACTAAGGTTTTGAAATATTGTGTGCAAATGATAAACTCGACCAGCCATGTATTGTCCGTGGATGTTGTGCTTCTGGTGGAATCACGTCGTCTAGACCAGCTTCTTTCCAAACAGAACTAAGTGGTTTTCAAATCTATTTCCTGTCGCTGCACAAATTACGGTTTATTAAAGTTACGCCGAGGTTGGAGTGTTTTTATTGTACAGCAGCTTTGGCTCTGTGTATTCTGGCTCCTTGCATGTTCAGATCTTTCCACACTTGAACTAAAAAACAGAAAACATGCATTTATAGAAATGAGTGTGTTGTGCTGCATCCATTCATCCATACCTACTTATCCTTGCAGGGCTGCGGCTCCTGGCTGTCATTGGATGAGAGGAGGAAGCCTTTGAATTACCTTTGAATGTATACGACAGTGACGGTCACAGCTCTGCAGCTGCCATGAAGAGTCCGAAACTTTGTTTCTTGTTCTTGTACATTTGGACTCCGCAATTCAAAAGTCTGACATTGAACACAAGTGCAAACTTATTTCATCGTGCGGTCTTTGAACCCAGAAGTTGATGTGAGTTCAGTTTGAAGGACGCGTGGTCACATTTTAAAAGTGAATTTAACTCGTGCCCAACACGTGTATCTGCTCGCGGACCACAATGGAAACAAGTCTCAGATGATTCATTGCTGCAGAGCTCCATTCATGAAGTTTTGGCGTAAATCTCCTTTTCAGAACTGGATTTCGTTTGCAGACAAACTTTAACGGCATGCTTTGTCATGCTCGTTTAATGAAATTAATTGAAAAGCTGCCGCTGAGGCACACTGATTTCCTTCAGCTATTGGTGAAGCGTAAATTGGCAAACATCGGCATAATGCGCTCGTGTGAATAGACAGTTCAGATCGCTGTTTGTTAACGTTTGTTTGCTTTAGTTATTGTGTTCACGCAGACCAACATGAGGCACGTCTTCTCACGCCGCTTCATTTCTTGTTAGTTGTTTGCTGTTATGATAACAAGGATTCATTTGGTGTCAGCGGGCCTTTTATCTTCAAATGAGCCATTTAAATGTCATTACGCTGTGTGTGTGTGTGTGTGTGTGTGAGCATTACATTTACAAGGCTCTCGTCATTTTTCCTACAATGAGCATCCACTCTCTGCTGCAGCACGAACATTGTTCACTTTTTAATAGTTACTGTTCATTGACAGAAATTCAGGCTTTTGTCCGTCCTCCTCGCTTGTTTACTGTTTACACAGCAGGCCGTGGCATAATGACACAGAAAATTAGAGTCATTATACTCGAATGTGGAAGACATTTTGAAGTTGGACATGATCCATTGTTTAGTTTTCGTCTTCTCAGAAAGTCGATATCACTTTTTGTCAGCGCGTAGTCGTGTGTCCTGGTAGAAAACCGTCTTTTTAAAGCCAAACGTTGATAGATAGGGGGCGCTGTGTCTGTGTTGAGATGGACAGCTCGGCTCAGGATGATATTCAGTTTTATTTATACAGCACTAAATCATAACAGAAGAGCAGAGACTCAACAGTTCCCACCATGAGCAAACACTTGGCGATGGTGGCAAGAAAAAAACTTCCTTTTAAACACAAACAGACTCTAGATATGAGTCTCTTATCTGTTTGACTGTGGCTATAGTTTACCCTACATGCTTGGAACGGGAGGGTGAGGCGAGCAGTATTCAGTTGGAACGGCAAACTTACAGATATATACAGATGTCGCGGGTCCCCTCTTCCATGGAGTGCGCCGTGTTTCCACATCAGACTAAACACCGGCTCTAGGTTTAGCCTTTTCACACGTTCCTTAACGCTGGAGAGGAGAGGGTGAGGTGAGGGGTTGCAGTCGGCAGCTACAATGCTCGATATTAAATCCAGAAACCTCGCTCGTGGTGGGCAGGCGCCTGCCTCGGGTAGCAGTGGTGGTTTTAATAATAGTATTTGTTGTGGACGTCAGGCAGGACCACAGCACCCGAGACGAGAGACGGTTAAGATGGAGAGTGATGGAGGGGCGATGTGTGCTTGATGGAGGTGGCAGCTGAGCTATAGGGCAGACCTCCCAGTGCTCTACTGGTAATTTAGGAAATCCTTACTGGCAGCTCGAGATGACAAGGCCACTGTCTTTGTGGCAGTGCTCTGTAATTTGCTTGTTTTCCACTCCGCCATGGAGCTCTCTCTCTCTCCTTCATTCTCCTTTCTCTTGCTCTCTCGCCCATTTGCTCCGGGTTTGCTCTCCGCTATTGTTGTCATTGTGTTATTCAGCTCAGCTCTGTGGCCTCCGAGTTAAAAAGAAAAATACAGGCTGCAACAGCGGCAGAAATCAGAGCCTAATCTCTTCCAGCGATACAAAAAAATGTCCTGTGGGAGTGAAAACACAGGCTGGAATACTGTTTTTATTTTCTCAGAAAATATAAATTATAAATAATGAAACAACAAAACGGCGTGTGCATGTAGCACAGTGTGTTGGTGCAGCCTGTGATTATTTCTAATTGCTCAGTGCATACATTTACTTTGTCCGTCTTGTCTGTCTGCAGCTTTTTGAGGAGGATAGTTCAACAGGTTCACCTTCGGTTCATTATTACTTATAGATAATTCATATTTTATTCTCTCTGATTAATGAAATATTATTAAGAAACTTTCTAAATGTGGACACCCCACGCTTTGGTGAGAGCGCAGTCCTCGATTTCTTCTGCTGAATCATAAATGTAACGTGCTCCGCACAGTGCAGCGCTTTCTGTCCGTCGCCCTGCTTCATTGTGGGAATCCCCTCCTGTCACGGCCTCTTCACATACGTCTGAATCAAACTGCTCAGTTTGAATTGTTTCCAGCGCTCGTGTCTGTACGCCGTGCGCCGTGCATGTGTGTCAAAAGAACTTTAACAAACAGCTCCCCTGTTTACCATGGCGACGCCGTGGCCTGTGTTCTCCCGTCTCTACGGTAACCGAGGCCCTGAGCTCGCTCTTATTGGCTCAGCCATTGAACTCCCAGCTAGAGACAAAAGAGAAGGACCTGGCGCTGGTAATTTCTTATCACCAAATCCCATTAGGCTTTTTTTTTTTTCCTTTCATTAACCCACACACACACACACAAAAGTAAAGTGGAAATCACCAAACCCAGCTCCTCCTGTGAGCCCCCCCAACAACACCACCCTGCTCAGGCTCCATTAATACAGGAGAGAACAACCAGCTATAGAACCAACCCACAGTATAAAGTGTTCACACTCCATCATCACATTAATCCTGATGATCTTAATTATTCCAATGATACTGTTAAATAATAACTAATGAGTTGGAGGAGAGGTAAAAACATTAAAGCAATCAGAGCGTGCTGATATTCAGGATAACAGCACAACCTCGAGTGCGATATCGTTTTTATACAACGAGCTTTATTTATTAGAGTAAGAAGTGACAACAAATGATGATTTGTTTGTTTATTTAATTGTTTGTGTCTCCACAACTATACATAAACATGTTTGAACACCAGCTTCTGAGCTTTGTAGCTTTGTCTTGTCTTGTTGAATCCTATCAGACGGTAGGTGCGCTCTTTTTAGTGCCAAACAGGAAGTTTAGAAGCCGACGTTGAATGTCCACTGATCCAAGAACACTTCACCTCGCTGGTTCATGGTCGCATAATCCTCGATGACATCGATGCCAAATTAACAAGACTGCCGACACATGACGTCCATTATGTTTAATGGTCATGTAATGATTTGTTGTTCCCCGGACTATTAAGTATGATAAGGTTGTCTGACTTCGTTATTGGTTTGATTAATGGTTGTGTATTGATTACTGAGTGGCTGATCAGGTTTATTATCAGTTTCTAACAGCAGTTTGCAGTAAGTTTGTTACAATCTTGAATGATGACTGTGAATGTAACGACTCGTGTCTTAATCATAACTAATAAGATACTAAATAATAATGGTAAACATGCGGCAGGGCTACTAAACTCCGTCCTCTCGATGGTGATCTTCTACTACAGTAACAAACATTACTGTCGCACTGATAACTCTGACAATAAAATAAAATATTGAAAATGGTTGATAACATATATACATGATTATGTACAGCGCATGAAGTCCACTCAGCAAAGAGTCTTTGTGACATTTGAGCCGATCAAACACATTTTCCATCTTTCACCATGTCACACTGTGTGTTAGTGTGTGTGGAGAGGTGGAGGTCTAGCTCTGACACCTCTCAGCACGCTGAATGGGCCCGATACCTACAGACCATAATCACTGCGGTTTCTACACAAGTGTGTGTGTGTGCGTGCGACAGAAGGTGGTGGTTATGTGTATCTGCTCGTGTGTGTGTGATAACCGCCTCTATGAAGTCGGATTGACAGACAAAAGCCTAATCGCTGCTCAGCTCCAGCAGCCAAACAGCTCAGAGGAAGTATTGACCGAAAAGCACCATAATCCCCTTCACCTAACACGGGCAATTTCATGTAATACCTGTAATAACACGCATTTAGCTCAAAGTAGTCATCAAAGAGCTCCGAGCATCTGATTTTGAGAGGTGAGCCGTTTGAATAAAAGGACCTGAAGAGTATATTAATCTGTAATAACAACATCGTGGCCCGACTCCTTCTCTTAACAGCTCTCCTCTGAATCATTTTCACTCATGTTCTCTCTTTGTCTCAGTCTGTCTAAATGTGCCGCTCACGATACTCGGCGCTTTCAGCCTGTTTTAAAGAAACATATGGTGTCTCCCATGGTAAAGAAAAGCCGTGTCACGTCGGCCCTTCAACAGGTTTGCCGTTTCCCTTTCTTTAGATTTGACATTTCAAACGTCTTTGTTTGGTACGACGTGTCATTTTTATGTTCTGCGCTGTCAGTGAAGCGTTCAAAAATCTGAGAAATACAGCAACAGCAAAGACTTATGGATACCCAGAAGGGACAAATGTCACTAAAACGTTAGTTATCTGAACTAAAACAGTGCAATCTCTTCCTAATCATTATATTTTTGCAAATATAAGCGTCATTTTTGCAGTAGAACTCTCCGTATATTGAGGTGTAAGTCTACGTTATGCCGAAATCCACCTAAAAATATCTATTAATACTTGGCAGCTGAGATTCTTTGGTCTTGTTTTGCTGCTGCACACAGCCGTGTGTATAATGTGAGGCTTAGCGAGGAGAAGTGGTGCACACGAAGGAACACGTGGTATTTTCTGTTTGCGTTGGTGTGCGCACACACAGGCGACAAAGAGGAGATCAAGAAAAGAATCACTAGAATCACTAGTTTTCGAGAACGTACACTGCAGACAAACTGTAGATCGAATCGTTTAGTTTTTTTTCCTCAGAAGTGTAGTTTGAGCTTAATATACTGCAGCATGCTACACCGCTTGAAGTTGTATGTGATGGAGTCGTGTAAAATGATGCTGAACAGACAAAATCATTTCTCAACCTGCTCTTTGTTCTGTAGATCTGCATCCAGAAGGAGGTTCACGGTGGAGTTGGAGGATGTGAGAGTACAGGGACCAGGCAAGTTGAACCCTGAGTTAGATAGTTGATCTTCTGACAGAGTAGCTGCTCAACTTCCGTTTGCTGCCTTGACGACTGATACACTTTTGTTTTAATCACACAGGACTCAGAAGATCACCTTCTTCCCTCCGTCCTGGGCGTCCATGGAAATAAAAGGTAACAAACACGTTTAGCCTGATTTGGTATTCACGTCACAGAGATTAATCAGCCTGCTCATCACGCTACAGTCCCACCCTAGGTTTGTGTGCGAGGCCTCCATCACCAATCTGCACATTAGCGCTGGACCACCCTTTAATTTCCTACAGCGGTTGATAACCATCAGCTCCTCTCGCCGTCCAACACACGGCCGTCACACACAGGAATGCAGCTGTTTCTCTGTTTGTGTTTGTTGTATACCCACCTCTTCACTTCAGTGGATTTAAGTTTTTTTCTTTCCTGTAGACTTTCAGTTGGACTTCTCTCACTCAGTGACGTGTCTGCATCTCCTCCTTCCCCCTCATCTCTACCTCCATCCTCCCGTCTCACTCAAGGTCTCTGAGAATAATAGCGCATGGTAGATCAGCATGCGGCTCCTTGTGAAGTGGTGAGACTCAGTACACACTAACACGCGCTGCTGCAAGGCCACCTTCCTCGATCTCACAGAGTTAATTAAGGTGAAGCAATTATCACACACATCCTACACAAACACAAACAGTTTAGTCAGTAAAGCAGTGCTGTCAGGTAAACTTACCTGGATCAGTCAAGACAAACCGAGTGGGACCAAGGTGGTTCAGGTCTGAACGGGTCTGGAGGGTTTGGGTTGTGGTCCAGTTCCTGGTGACACAAATACATAAGAGGTGGCTCACAAAGAATAACTCTTCACTCGGTCAGGAGTAAATCGAGGAACATCGACTTCGAGCACTTGGGATCAGGAATCAGAACTAAACCGGGTTCTGGTTCCTGACTGCTCAGTACTTAAATATCGCTAAGATCATGGACAAATGATGCTGCTGTCAGTGTTTATGTAACGTTACATAAACGGCTAATAAAAATGCAATAACACAGAGAACAATTTCACTTATTTCTGCAGAAAGAATGTGAATCTTTTCATGTCTTGGCCCAAATAATGTCAAGTAGTAAGTATCAATAAAATCTGAATAGCACACTCTTCAGCGGAGGACACAGGTCTGAATTAATTCTGCAGACTCTGTCGTGTGGAAGACAAACAGAATTAAAATCTCTCCTCTCTGTTTCCCCTTTTTTTAAATTCTTGGATTTGATCTGACAAAGGCCGACTGAAGATTTCATCCTCTGTTCAAGGCTGCGAGATGACGGCGGGTTTAGAGCAGACAAGGCTCTTGAACGGTTACATCTGTCTGGTGCTTTAACCATTTCTCGTCGATGCCTTGAAGAGCACTGTTGTGGCTGATCAAACTTTGAACAAGTTCCATCAAACTTAAGGCCACCAAAAAGTTTCACAACCAGGATTATATCTGTAACCTTCCCTGATTTGTCTCTTTTAGCTGTAGATTGAGTAACCGTCTTTGTTTTCCAGGACAAACCTCACACGGTGGTGTACACTGAAGTCGACAACGTGAAGTCCAAAGAAGAGACCTGTGCTGACGACCTTTCGTGAAGGTAAGGCATTTAAGTGATTTTAAATCAAAGTGTGGAGGAATTTAAAATCTATGTAAAGATCCAAAAACAGCAGTTTGTTTGTAGTTTAACAGCTTACAGTGAATTTATGAGATCAATGTGATCTAAACGTTCATAAACTGGTCAAGATTTCTTACAAAATATATGAAATATGTTGGAAAATATTTGCTGAAAACACGTGAAGCGACTTTGGACGATATATGGAGTTAGAGGTTAAACAGTTTTTCAGTCTCAGGATTTTGTGGGCGGTCCTTAAAGCGTGGCTCGATGACACGCTGAGGCCACCCTGAGCTGAGAGACAGGTGAATTCATCTCAGCTCAGAGTGTTTCAAAGTTACTCATGTTACTTGCTGAACTTATCTGACACGTTTCAGTCACTGGCTGCTTGTAAAAGTTGTTTTTATCCATCTGTGGTCATCACGAGCTTCAATTTTCCATCTACCAAAGTTTTTTTTTTCTTTTCTTTTTCATCTCTTTCAACCTTCCCAAGGCTGGTCCTTGATTTGTGTGTGGATGGAGTGAGTGAGAAGCTTTTTAATGAGATAAACACTTCAGTTATAGATTCTGTACAGAGACAAATCTATAATGTTTAATACCAAGGTCAGAGTTATTGTTTCTCTCTCTCTGCTTATGCACTCGGCCACAATAGGTGCATTATTTCCGCAATGAAAAGTTTCCCATCAGGCCCTGCGGCTGAATGTGTCGATACCTCAATCTGACCCGGATAAGTGCTGCTCTTAGTCTGTTTTGTTTGACATTGAGTTGAAAATATGATTTTATGATTGTGAAATATTAGTCTCACATCCAGAATGTGACATCTTCAGCTTTTGCCTGAAAAGAATTCGACTACCACTGCAAGTAACGATTATATTTCATTAAAGTGATCATTTTCTCAGTTATTGCGCCCATTCGGTGTGGAAAAAACGGTGAAAGATGTTGAGCACCGTTCGTTAAAGCCCAAAGATAATCGGCTTACATCGCAGAGGAGAAAATATTCACATTGGAGAAGCTGAAATCAGAGAATTTTGTCTTAAAAAATGAACTTATCGATGAATTATTGCAGCTCTGTCGGTGTTCTGCCACCACAGGAGTACTGTGTGTCTTAAAAACACGCGTATGTTGTCTGTCAAACTGAAAGAAGAAACGTAATGGACGTCTTATCAGTGCAGAGTGACGGTATGTGCTGCTACATACATCCATACGTGTGTGTGTGTGTGTGTGTGCAGACTGCTGACAGCACAGTGATGGGATGATAATGTATGTTCTCGACAGACAGACAGAATGATGGACACGGCTGTTTCTCGCTCTTATCCTGATCATCTGTCCAGTTCGACTGACTGAGCAGTGAGGCTCTGCAGGCCAAGTCAACCTGAATACACGCCTGACACACGCCTGTGGAGGCGAGGAAAGTGGACCAGACACTGAAAACGCTGATCATCTAGTTGGAAACTGTCAGAATTTATTTGATAGAGTCGAAGGTGTCGAGGATTCAGTGGCATCTCGCGGTGAACGCCTCCATCTCGATGGTGGAAGCGGCGTCTGTAGAAAGAGTTGTCTTGTTGTCTTCAATCTGACTCTTCTCATTACACTTTGGTCCTGGATCAAGTCGAGCTGAGTCTAATGCCGCCTCCTCCTCCTCCTCCTGTCATGTCACTGCTTTTATCTCGTCACCCGAAGCAACCTCTCCATCTTATTGTCCCGCGGCTGCTATCTGCCTCTTTGTCGCTCTGATGAGGGTCAGCGGGTCAGCCCGGGAGGCCTCGTCATTAGCCGGCGAGCGTGCACGTACATGTGAAGTGTGTACATGTGTACACAAGATAATAAGGTCCTTTAATGATGGCTGGGAGGAGAGGGAGAGTAAAGGAACAAAGCCTTTAAATTCAAAATATATGGCTGTGAGATTAAATTCAGTAGGAAACGCAACAAAGATACAGAGACAGCGTGGCTTTGTTCTCATGCGCTCTCAAGGTTGTGCTGATAAACCTCTTAGTTTGGAGAAGATTGTTGGTAACCCTTCAACAAGTGCTTTGAGTTTCCTAAATATGATCACAACACAACATCCAGACGAGATTAAAACTCCAACCAAACACATTTACTAGCAGTAAGAAGCGATAAAAGTGGAAATAATACTTATGTTGTATAAATGTAGATATTTATAGTTTGGGATTTTTTTCCTGACACATGGACGAACACTGCCAGGCTTTTCCTCCGTTCTGCTGCCTTCCATGCTGACCTGTTGCTTTATCTGCGTCCGCCCGACAATGGGCACCAATGGGAAACTGCTGATGGTGTAAACAAACAGCATCCAGATCAGTCCACCACCCCCACGTCAGCGCCGTGCACCACCCCCACGTCACCGCTCATCCTCGGTGTGCTGCGTTCAAACCTGTTTATTTATATGAACTTAAAACTGATGTTAAAGTTCGAAGACGGTGTGTGTGTGTGTGTGTGTGCTAAACAGCCGCCCTGTTATTGTGGAATGAAACTCTCGCTGTGTGTGTGTGTGTGTGTGTGTGTTCATTGTGCTGCTGGTAATGAGAGCCACTTGGCGTGTGCTGCTACCGTCTCTGCGGCTGTTTGTTTAGGTGCTGGTGTTCTGTGTGTGTGTGTGTGTGTTTACATACATGTGTACACGCATGTGTTTAGACGCCATTATTTGTTCAGCTTGGCCCGATTTCTCAAGGTTGCCTCATCGCAGCCAGGAGACAGTATAATAGTGTGTGTTTGCCTGGGAATAGAATCTAGAGTAAACACACACACACGTCCATCTCATTCCCAGGTGGAGGCACATGAATGAATGAATGAACGGACGGACAGTCATATTGACAAGCTCACCATTGCTGTGTCGATGTGAACTATGGTTAGAAGATGGAGTGGTTACACACTGCGTCAGCTAGAAATCCACTAATGAGAGTTTAAAAAATATTTGAACCTGCTGATTACTGACATTTTATTTAAGGAAACTTCTCGTTTAACTCACGATGAGTTGATTTCTAGAATAATGACACCATCCATGTTCAGATTAGGGTGTAAACGTTGATACCTTCGCTGGTCGACACCAGAAATATTCGTCTGATAAAATAATTACAATATTTTCTGAATGTACACACTAATGCCCGTGCTAGTTGTGCCACATTTCATCTTTGTTTTTAGTCTGATTTGAGATTCTTCCTTCACATGATCAGTCAGAGATTAAACTATCAGGAATATACGGGAGCCCCAAGCGGTCATACGTTTGATTTCCTCTGTTTTTTCCAGATCTCCAGTTATTTATGTCATGCCAAAATAAATGTTTTCCAAAGATAACGGGATCATTTTCTCCAGAAACTTTGTTTTCCTGAGATAACATAATCCGAGAAAACAAAAGGATTGTCTAGTTTTCTCGAGAAAATGATCCTGGTATCTTTGAAATTAACTTGTTATCACAAGAAAACTGAGGAAATAAAATGTATGACCTCGTTCATGAGTCACTTAAAATACATCTGCCTCACTCGCTCCTGACTGCCAGGTGATGTTTAATTAGCTGCTACCTTAGCTGCTCTCTGACTTCATATAATTGCCGTCAGGTTGTCTATTTTTTTTTAATCCAGCCAGCAGTGTGAAAAAAAAAGTAATAACTATAAAGGCAGACTGATTTCTTTCATCGTCTAATAACTTGAACGACGTCCTTATTTTACCAGAATCTTTCACAGCGTTCGAGCAGGATGACACTGAAATGTTGAGGATACGCCGCGGTAACTAACTTCAAGAGTAACTAAAACTGTTTGCGTTGACTCACGAGTCAAAGAATGCTAAATACTTCTGTCCTGAAACCACATTTAGGAAGACTTTAACATTAAATATGTCGGGTCAAGACAAACACGATCTCTAATGATGACGATATTACCTCCGTCTTTGTAAAACTATTTAAAAGCGAGCGAACGACATGAACCAGACATGAGTTTTAAGGTTACACCCAATGCTAGATAGTGTCTTTGTTGATCTCGAGTGAGATTTAAAGAATTAAGTGTTTCTTAGTTACCCATCACATAGTATTGGATCCATCAGAGTCTAACAGCGTCAACAGTGGACAGAGAGAGAGACATGATGATCTCTCTCTGTAAAGAAAGGGATAAAGGGTCTTTTCTCCTTTCCACATGCCAGGCAACTCCCAGCGGCCTCTTTGTTGACACAGCCGCCACAATGGGAACTAAAGGCCTCCCAATGCCTCCCATTATGAGCCTAACCCTGGGCCCGGTCGCTGCGCTGCAGGGTTATCCAGCGTGGACCAGCCGCCGTTGGCCAAAGCCCCCTTGAATATTAGGCTGGATATATAAGACTACCCCCGCCCCCCCGCCCCCCGCCGCATTGTTCAGCGTTATTCTGCTCCCACAATGGGACATCATACTTTGGAAGTAATTTTCAAAAAGGGGAAGCCAATCAAAAATAATGGCACTTATTGTTTCTCTTTTAACACACACTGCTGAGTGGCCTGCCCCTCCCTCTGTCTGCCTGTGTAGCCCTAAACCCCGGGTTCATTCACGGCTATTATACGGACAAATTAAATAAAACCCAGTATGGGTCGGAGGGGAGCGGAGAGCCACGCCGGCCCTGTGTCGGAAAGAGTCGAGGGGTGGATAGGAGGAGAGATGTACACAGGCCCGGGTTCAGTTAGGGCTTCAGTGTGGGATCTACCGCTTCCTCCCATGGAGAGACGGACGCCTGGTTAAAGGAGGGAAGGTACGTGACTGCTTATGAAAGAGGGGAGGGTCCTGTGAGGGCTGAAGGTGTGTTACAGGTGGTCCACCGGCTGATGATCGGCTGTTTCTTTGGGTCGTCTTGTGAGTGAAATCGGCCTTGACTATCGACACGGCTGCTTTTTTTAAAAAACTTTGCATGTCACTGGAATAATAATCTACAGACGGCTGAGGAAGTAAATGAGGTTTTGTGCAGCAGGAAGGATTTTTGTTGTCGTTGCAACCTGTCGGGTTTATCATGTGACCTGATCTAGATGTCTAGAGTTTCGACTGAGGTCGTCAATTTTAAACTTTGATACAACACTCGTATTAAAACAATGATACTCGATACCACGGCAAGAAGAAAAATAATCAACAATTTAGACATATTCTTTGTTTTAAATTTAATTAAACAACCTGCACGCAGTGAATGACTGAGTGGGTTTATATTTTATTTCTCATCTGTTTACACACAAACTACTTTAACCTGCTCACACACCTGCATGCCCCGCCTCTTCCTGTCTCTCTCTTTGTATCAGACAGTGACAGACAGCTGTATCTTTAGCTGCAGGTGTGTGGACGAGGCTTGTCCAGGTGTGTTCACTGTGACCGCATCTACCGGCCACTACATTAGCTCCACTTGTATAATCTAATGTGATCCAACAACAACACTTATGAAGCTCATAATGTTTCAGTGTTTTTTAATTATTATTTATACTATTTTTATTTTGTTCTTCAAAGGTAGAGTATCATTTAACACTCCTGTTGTATAGATGTTTAAAATTCTGACATCAGGACAGGCTGAATAAATAAATATATATATATAAATAAATGAGCAGATACAGATGAGAACAGAGAGGAAGGTGAAGTGAAGAAAAGGTTGTGGAGGAGGCGAGGAAAGGGCAGGTGGAGCAGAGCTGCTCTTTGGGGTCTTTGAAAGCAGCAGGTCCTGGCTGGGAGCTTGACCCCATTTAGGATGAGCGAGAGACATTGAGACGAACTGTGAGAGAGAGAGAGACTCCTCAGCGCTGCACTTAAAGGCCCTCCCTCCGCGGGAAGTCCTCATTCTTCGCAGAGCCTCCGTCACCCCCTCCCTTCTCACCAACAGCAGAGAAGACGGAGGAAAAGCCTCGTTCAGAGACAGAGGACCTCCGTCCACCTCTGGGGGGTCCTGATATCTGAAGGAGACAAATGTCAGTGAGAGGGAGAGGTTCAGTGTCTTTTCTCTGAGTTTTACTTGGATATTAATTAATAATGTAGCTGCTGTTAGCTGATGATAGCTCAGTGAAACGGTGATGGAAGAACTCTGAAATCAAACTTTTGGTTGATTTCTGTTTAAACTTCTCTTTGTAAACCTGTGTGTTTGTGTGTGTTTGTGTGTAACAGGATGAAAGCTGTTTCCTGGCAATGATAAGTAGCAACAAACACACGTTTCATAATGAAGCCACTGCTTTGTAAAGTGGGGGGTTGGGTGGGATTAGCAGTTTGTGACCACTGACACACACAGTCAGCTGTTTTCTCTGCAGTGTGCAAAATTGGCAGATTTGTAGGGGTGTGTGTTTGGTGTGTGTTTGGTGTGTGTTTGGTGTGTAGGTGTTCATGCTCCCAGCAGACAAACGTTAATAAGCAACTTTCATCAATCAAGATCTTTTCTCTTCTTAGCGTCCCGCGTTAATGTCCTCTTCTGTCATTACGTCCATAGAGGCTGCTCAGCTCAGTTACATTGCCTAGCTCCGGTTCTGGCACGACACCGGCTCTACTACCTGTTCAGCAATCCCTGAAAACCTCCAGTGATACAAACACTAACGGCAGCTACAGTTGGCAGCAGTTTACTTAGCGGCCTGTCACGAATGACGGAGACACCAAGTCAGTGTAACATCAACAGGAGTTCACTTCTGTACCTGCGTGCGTGCGTGCGTGCGTGCGTGCGTGCGTGTGTGTGTGTGTGTGCGTGCATTGGCGGGGTCTGCCTCTCCTCTCTCAGAGGAAGTATCATTGCTGATAATCCTCTTCATGGTCGACTAATCTGTTTTCGCCAGGGTCATTCCTCCCTCCCTCCGCTCTCTACCTCAGCTCCTTTTCTTCTTCCTCCTCCTCAGCAGGGTCTCTCTCTCTCTCTTTACCTTATCAAAGGTCACTTCTTCATTCCTTTTCCTCCTCCTCTCTATATTTCCCTTTCAGAGCGCTAATCTCATTGCGCAGAGTATCAAAGCCTTCTTGTTTATCCCCGTCCATTTGAAAATCAAACTAATAATCAGAGATTAGGGATCATCGACCCTTTCCTCTACATCCCCTCTGATAATTTGACAGGGTGGAGTTCTCTTTTTTATTCGAGAGGGCTCCAGATTGATATCAATATGTTAATCACTTTAAAAATTGATCAATAATTATGCAGAAACCGACAATATCTGTCCACATATTGAGCGATCAGCTCACTCCTCCTTCCTCCGTCGTTCCTTTTGTGTCCTTCTATCCAATCGTCTCCATCTCCATCGCTTCACCCCTTCAGCTTACCTTCTGCTCCCATCACAACCAGATTTCTTCACACACACACACACACACACACACACACACACACGGTCTAATCATATTTCTTCCTATCTAGAAGCAATCAGTGATAGTGTCGGCTGCTCCCGAGCATCTTGACAATACTGGCAGAGAAGGGGGCTGCGCACGCTCTAATTAAATTAAATAACGTGTGTGCGTGTTGGGGAGGGGGTATACATGATGACGCCGTAGCATCAACACGGCTTGACCAGCCTGTAACACACGGATGTGGAAAAGTCAGGAAGTTGATCATCGCTCAGTCGTCTTCATCGATACTGTACGGCTCTGACAGCCCTTAGATTTAGTTCAGTGAGTGTGCAAAGTGACGGCGGTATGATTAGAGCAACAAAAAGTCAAATAAACTATAGTTAATATATTGTTTATATTGTTTGTTACCTTTTATATCTACAGATGCTGTGGGTCCTTTTATACAGAGGCCTCCATGGTCAAACCAAAGCCTGCTCTCTCCTCTGGATCAGCACGTTAACCGTAGTTTCTCCTTCACAGGAGGAAATCCTGCAGATTATTTCTTTAAGTTAACTGCACATCTGTTAGCGGGTCAACTTTCTGGTAGCGACAGCAGACTACAACTTTGCACTGCCAAATATTGTTTGATTATTAATACAGCGGTTGGAGCTTGGCCTAGTCCAGCTCCACCTCCAGGTCCAGATCTCACCCCAGGACTGACAGAGGCCGGTTTCATGACTAGTAGAGGTTAGGAACCCGCCACACATCAGTACTGCGTTCTTGTGAAAGGACTAGTCATCAAACTGCACGTGGAGGTGGTGCTGCACTGACTGATTATAATGTTCTGTCCCACTCATTATTACCTAACCCAATACACAAACACAAACAATGCACCACGCATCTGTGCGTGTCAATCAGCGTCCTGTCGCCAAGGCTGTTGCTAGCCTGAGTCATAGACACTAAGGTCAGCTGTCGCACTAAAGAGAGACAGTCCCACACCTATACCCTACCACTACACTCTCAATGACCATGAAACATACGGACACGCTCTCTGCACGGTCACACACCGCAGGCCTTGTTTACACCGCGAGCCCGATACTGAACTTTCCATTTTTCCAGCTCAGAAACTGAATTCTGCGAGTGCGTCTGTGTATCTGTGTGTGAAGTGATAGAATAAGTGGTCTCGAAGCTCCAGCGTGAGCGCAGACCTCTCCTCCGCCTGAAGCCCGGGCTGTCTGGCAGACAGGCAGAACCCATTAGCACGGCTCTGTTAGCGATCGTCTTGTAAACCGAGGCCCCGGGCATTCATTAGGCATCAATCAAAGGACGAGGTGCGATGATTAAATGATGAGTGCAAATGCTTAACAGTGTTCGGTACACCAGGCCACTTTACTCTGACACTTGAAAATGGGGGAAAATGAATGGAAGAAAGATGTTAGCCTCCGTGTGGATGGCTGCAACTGGTTAATTTATTCATGGCAGTTATTAAAGAAAGTGAATTTCAAAACCTTCAAGTCAAAGCTTGATGATGCTGCTGGAGCAAAGGGAATTCATAATGTTCGCCTGGGCTCTCAGTAATCATCGTTAAATTACGCTCACGCACTTTGTTCCTGTTTCAAAGCTCACAAAGTCTCAGAACCGAGTTTGGGATCCGCGATGCACGAGGAACTTGAACAACGCTGAGGCGTCTTTACGTTTTCCTCACGTGGTTCATGTCGGATAAGATGAAGAGGCGACGTCTTTAAAGATTTATGAAATTAATATTATTACTACTTCATCCAGTTTAGGTTGTTCAACAAAAATGTAAATAATTTTTTGCTTCACAGTTCAATCTCAATCATGATTTTAACTTTCCATATTTAAAAGAACATGATCTAGTCCCTCGAAACGAATCATCAGTACGATGACGGCCAAGAGAAATAACATCTAGCGTCACTGTATGGAAACAGCTCTGTTGATTTAATTCGAATCAGGGTACAAAGATTTGTACATTAGCAGGAATGTAGCGCTCTGTTTATTTCATTCAATCAAAGGATTTTGTCCATAAATAATCAATAATCATGCAGCCCTACATCAGAATACATCCACAGGGTTTGTTTTGATTTATTTCTATTTAATAGTATCAGCTGAATTCAGGGGATCAACAGCCCCATAGCACCACGATCACTAATCACTCAAACTTTCCTTCATAAATATGGAGAAAATTAAAGAAGACGACAGTTAATTGATAAAAAACTATCCACATATGATCAGATAATACAATCTGAGTTATTAATTATTATTGTTATTATTCTGCTCTCACACATTTTATGCTGAAAAAAAGATTTTCAGTCAGATAATTTCTGTTTTCGTCGTCAACTGTTCGAACTGCAGCCGTATCAGACTTCAGAAAACACTTAACATGACACATGTCAGAGCTCGTAGTTACACAGATGGACTGTGTGTGTGTGTGTGTGTGTGTGTGTACGCTCCGGCTGAGCTCCAGTAGAGCTGACAGTTTGCTGTGACAGAGAGCCTTAAACAAACACACTGGACTCTGGGTCGACTGCTGCACACGAGAAATGCCTTTGATTCTATTAGACTGTGTATGTGTGTGTGTGTGTGTGTGTGTGTGTGTGTGTGAAGATGTGAGGAACATCTTCATGATTTATTCAAAAGTTAGAAAAAGAAACTTCATTTTAAAGCTGTGCCTGCGGTCTCACAGTTCTCTACGTTCACACAGTTCATGTCAACTCAGATAAAACTTTTATTAATTTATATCTTGTACAGCAGAATTACTACAGTTGATGGTTGAGGAGTGTGTACACCTAACGTGAGAGGAAACCGAGTGAACCCGGAGCATCACCAGTGTTTCCAGCACCGTCCTGCACACTGGTCCACTGTTACCAACAACGACGGGGATTGAACTCTCTGGGGATTTCCAGTTGGCTTACTGAACACTGCTGCCCCTAAAATATTTGATTCATTTATTTTAGGGTTTTTTTAAAGTATTTGCCATTTATTTTAATGGTTTGTCTCTTCTACATCATAGGTTTGTGGTTAAATGTGTGTCTGTTTAAATACAGAGAGGAAAGAACGAGGTCTGATCAACACAATGATTTCGTTTTTTTGTCCTGCTGATCAAAAATATTGTTTGTTGCAGATTTGGAAAGAAGATGGCGTCCACAGTGGAGCCAGGCAGACGGACAAACACAGGAGATGGACTAC
Organism: Larimichthys crocea; assembly: GCF_000972845.2. Taxonomy (NCBI): domain Eukaryota; kingdom Metazoa; phylum Chordata; class Actinopteri; family Sciaenidae; genus Larimichthys; species Larimichthys crocea. Next base: position 8,417,764 of record NC_040029.1, on the reverse strand, counting down.
AGATCTCCTCTGTAAATCACATGTCCTTTGATATCCAATGAAATCACAATTCGTACACTTTAGTTTGTACTTCCTGCCGCGGTGCGCCAATTTCGGCGAGGTAGTGTTGTCTAAATTCGAGTTCGGCTGTTCTTTTTTTTTTAAACCACATTGCAATCGGGTGGAGCATTAGTACCAACGTACAAATACAGAACAAAAAGTACAATTTACATTTGTATTTTGAGGTGCCACTGCTTCAGCTCCAGCTGGCTTACAATGTAACGAAGCCAGAACAGCGTCCACTGTCCAGATACTCACAGTACACTGATGAAGTGAACGCACTTGACTCAAGATAGCGAATTGAGACACGGTCATAGTCTCTAAGCAGTGATGACACTGTTCTATCAGGCAGACAGCAGCTAAACATTCATCTAAATGAGGCATGTTGTAGCTGGATTTCAAGTAAATATGCAAAAGAAACACGAACCAACGCTTGTCGATTATTACATAGGTGGCGTCAATCGTACAGTCGGGTGTAACGCAGGAGAAAGAGTGCAACAAGATGTTTTCTTACACAAACGTCAGGATGGAAACTCACCGACTGACACTGAACAACAACAACCCACATTAAGCTCCATGCTCAAGTCTTCTTCTCCAGTAAACAGACACGAGCACAGAGAGCAAACAGTCTGCATGATGCTCAGCTGCAGCACATTCAACCGTGAAGGACAAAAAATAAATAAATACATTCATGTAATGAAAAAAGGTTTTTTCTGGATTTATTCATTCCTGCGTCTTCCAGCCTCAGAAGGACAGAGAGAGAAAAGGTTATTTCACATTAGCGAACACTAAATGAATAACTACCTCGCAGCTCCCACTGGGTGTAACGCTCCAGGTAACGTAGCATATTTATGTCACGTCATCCTAAATTTTGAGCAGCTTTTAAACACGGCAAACATAACTTTAGTCTTTGTTTCTCAGTTTAAAATAAACTTAAATTTTATCCATAAAAAGATGACTAAATATGTCATGCATATGTATTTCAGTCAGACTTTGTTTTGACTGTTTTAAATGTGTGAACTATTAAAATCAGAGCATCACTGGATGTTATTTGTCTGTTACTGCATTAATCATTTCATAATTGCACTTGTAAACACGCTTTAATTATGTCGTCCTCGTCCTGAATCGCTGCACGGCTGGTCTGGAACCGTCCAAACAAAAACCGCCGCGACAACAGATTGTGTGATTATGTTTGCAGTAAACTGCCTGGTGGTGAGAACACACTGAATTCAGCTCGTCTGAGAGGCCTTCATTACCTCGAGAGTAAGTCAGCGTGGCAAAAAGCATCACTCAGACACCGAGAGCTGATGATGGAGGAAGTCTCTCTCTTTCACTTTCAGCTTCTTGACGTGAAACCATCTAAAAAAAAAAACACGATCCTGATGAGCTGAGCGAGCTGAGGCCTCCAGAAAAGCACCTCAAACAGGAGTTAATTCAATAAAGCTGAACGTGGCAGAGCCTGCCGTGAAATCAATACACTACATTAGAAAATAAATCAAAGCGTTGTCGCTGACAAGATATCATTATTTGGTCAATTCACTGATTTGATTTCCGCCTCTGTATGTTCTGCCTTCAGAGACACAGACGGTCACAGTGTGTGCAAAACAGATCATACAAGCCTCTCAACAGCACTGCAGCCGACCCGGTACAAGGCAGCGAGCGAGAGGGGAGAATCCAGCCGCAGCGCGCAGCGTGCCAATGTAGTTTGAGAGGCGGCAGCACCTGACAGATGCCACTCGGGAGCAAAATCCCAACGAGGGCTGAAAAGATCCTTCACATGACGGGAAGCCAGCGGAGCAGGAGGAGAATATTAAATCACATGTTCATGGGTCGAGTGCCAAAACTGAGCAAGATGTACATTTCTGCAAAACGTGTGTGGACTTCTAAACATGAGTCGACAAACTACTCAGATGATCTGTTGAATGTTTGAATCGTTTCAGATGCTCAGATGTTTAAATCTCCTGCGTTTCATCGTCTTGTATGAGAGTAAATTAAATATTTCTGTTATTTAAATGTCTCCTTCAGCTCTGGGAATTATTGTTTGTGCTCACAAACAGTAAAGTACGGTTTGTTTGTTCTTAACTATTATTGGCAGTAATATTAAATTGTTCCTGCTCAATAAAATTATAGATTTTATTTGTATACTATTTATAATCTAAGTGATCCCCGGCCTGTTGCTGCTGCAGGCCTGACCGCATCCGTCTTTATTAATAAAATTGTGATATTTGTGAACAATTATCAGAGGTTTAGAGGAGTTTCTGTGCTCTGGGGTTAAATCTGTCCGTCTTTCTGTCCACACAGCTTTGGTGAAACAAACAAAAGGGGCGCTTTTGAATGGCACGTGCTCCGGGCGTCAGTCACCTGTTACCTAGCAACTGGCACAACAGAAAAGCACCTGTGGCTCTGAATAGGAGGCTGTGCGGCTCTTAGTTTGACAAAAAGAACAGGGACACGGTCCAAAATATGGACTTTTATTATTATTAGAATCTATAGGACACAGCGTGCTCAGAGTGTCACGCTCCAAATGATTCAGTCTCTGTCTTATGACATTTAATTTGATCAAACGTAGCCGAACTCGACAGTATTTGACATTATGTGGCTCTAAAATTGTTAAAATATCGTTTTGTAATTCACTTTAATATTTAAATTAGTATTTTTTTGTTTTTTATTTGCTGTTCAAGTTGAATTTTTCCTGTGAAATATTGAAGTGATGTGAAAACATTAGAGCGCTGAATTATGGGAATTAAACTGATTACATGTTGTGTGTGTTTTGGAGCCACACACACACACACACACACACACACACACACACACACACAAACAGATGACAGAGGGAGTAATTTTTAGGTCTCGCGCTCCGACGTCACCAGAACCTCGAGCCCCTGCATGCAAATCACGTCTGGGCTCGAGCCTCTCCATTGGCCGTCTCTCGCTCATTTAGCTGCTGTCAGAGCGCGCGGCCCGGGCACGCTCCGGTAACTTTTCCCGGTTCAGCTTCAACCAAAGTGAAGCTCAAAGTACCGGCTTCTATGACAGGAAGGAGGCAGGCAGGGGCCGCGCGGAGCAGCTTTACCTCTGAGTGGATTTGATCCGGCAGCGCACTCCTCTCTCTCTCTCTCCCCGGCTCTCTCTCTCCTCCTCGGGGGTTCGCGGCGCGCAGGCCGGCCTGAATGTTCCGGTGTGTTTAACGCAGAAGTGTGAATGTACAGCATCATGATGGAAACGGACTTACATTCCCCCGTGGTGCCCCAGACCAACCCATCCAACCCGGGGGGACACGCGGGAGGAGGAGGCGGGGGGGCCGCCGGTAAAGTCCCCCAGGACAGGATCAAGAGACCCATGAACGCCTTCATGGTGTGGTCCCGGGGCCAGCGCAGGAAAATGGCACAGGAGAACCCCAAGATGCACAACTCGGAGATCAGCAAGCGGCTGGGCGCGGAGTGGAAAGTGATGACCGAGGCGGAGAAGAGGCCGTTCATCGACGAGGCGAAGCGGCTCCGGGCCATGCACATGAAGGAACACCCGGACTACAAGTACCGGCCGCGGAGGAAGACCAAGACGCTGCTGAAGAAGGACAAGTACTCGCTGGCCGGCGGGCTCCTCGGCTCCTCGGCGGGTGTGGGCATGGGCGGCGGGCAGCGGCTGGAGAGTCCCGGAGGGGGCCACGCAGGGGCCAACGCGGGCTACGCCACGCACGTGAACGGCTGGGCCAACGGCACGTACTCGGGCCAGGTGGCGGCTGCGGCGGCGGCGGCTCACGCGATGATGCAGGAGGCGCAGCTGGCGTACACGCAACACCCGGGCACCGGAGCTCACCCACACCACCCGCATCCGCACCATCACCCGCATCACCACCCGCACAACCCGCAGCCCGTGCACAGGTACGACATGAGCGCCTTATCCTACAGCCCCATCTCAAACTCTCAGAGCTACATGAGCGCCTCGCCGCCGGGCTACGGCGGCATCACCGGCTACACGCACCAGCACCAGAGCTCCGGAGTGTCCCCGGTGTCCGGGGCGCTCGGGGGGACTCTGGGCTCCCTCGTGAAGTCTGAGCCGAGCGTGAGCCCGCCGGTATCCACCGCGCGCGCTCCGCCGCCGTGCCCCACGGGGGACCTGCGGGACATGATCAGCATGTACCTGCCGACCGGAGAGGTGGCGGGAGACGGCGGCGTTCACAGCAGACTGCACGTGCTGCACCCGCAGCACTACCAGAGCAGCGGGTCCTCTGCGGTGAACGGGACGGTTCCCCTCACGCATATTTAACGCGTGAGCGCCGGAGACACCAAATATTTAAAAACCAGAAGGTAGATGATGAGGTGTAAATTAGAGAGCCATAAAATGCAATCAAACTTTTTTTATTGTCGTTTTTTTTTTCTTTTTCTTTTTTTCTGATGGATTTCTGCTCTCTGGAACAAAAACACGCCAACACTTTGACATGATGAGGCTTTATCTGAATTTTTCCTGGACTTTTCTGTGGATTTTTAAACACCAGCTGTGTGTGACAGGGATCCTGTTTAAAGAAAAAGAAAAAAAAACATGATGATGATGATGGGGTCTAATAACTGGAGGGAGATGTGTTCAAAAAATTTAAAAAATTGATTTCCAGTTTTAATGCTTGTAAACATGTGAGTCAGTCGGTGTAACCTGAATTTGTTTCGTTGTTGTAAAATTGTAAATTGTGAATAAATAGGCCCAATGAAAACACAACTGTATATAATTTATATATATAAAAAAAAAATACACAACAACAACAAAAAAGAAAAGTCAAATTTTCGGGTTGAAAACGAGACAAATCTTTTTTTAATTTAATAAATTTGACATCTTTGTTTTTTGCGTGCAGAGATTTAAAACAGACTCATGTATTATTATTATTATTATTATTATTATTATTATTATTATTATTATTCCACCTCTGAAACTTTGTCTCTCTGCAGTGAACAAATAATTAAAACATTAAATCTCTTAAAAAAAAAAAGATTTCTTATTTTAGATTTAAGAATATTAAAAAATTAAACATTTAATAATCATATGTTATCTGTTAATTCATGCTGATATTAAGGTGACGAGAGAATACAGTGTTTTCATGGATTTTATTTGTATTGTGTCTTTAAATTTCATTAGATTTTTAAATTATTTCAGCTTCAAACACTTGTTGGTTTGAGTTTAAGTAAAAAAATATTAACGTCCTAATTATTATTTTCAGTGCTATATAAACCTAAAGCACATTTTCATGTTTATTATTATTATTATATTTTATTAATGCCAGAACATTCACATAACAGAAATGTTTATTTTATTTGATCAGTTTTTGTCTCATCAGCTCATCATAATTAACTTTGTTTTTTAAAATCCAAACGTCGTCTGAACTTTTCAGTCGACCAAAGCAAACTCTCCTTTTTTATTTTATTAGATTTTTGTGTCAGCCTGCCTCAGGGTCAGCACCTCGCTCATCTAGATCAAAAAGTAAATCTGACAACAAGAGTCTCCGCTGGTCAATCAACAAACTAATTCTTCAGCCGGCCTCAATTGGACCCACTTCAAATCCGCCTCCACTCGGGTCCCTCACATCTTACCCCCCCATCTGTGTGTGATTCTCCTGGCTGTTACATTATTTCCTTCTTTAAATGTGAGGGCTGAATTGCTGGAGGCCCCCGGTGCTGGTTGTGGTGGTGGAGGTGGAGAGGAGGGAGGAATGAATGAGCGAGGAGGAGGGAGACGGAGAGGAGAGGAGAGGGTTTTGTGTTGGAGGAGAATGGGGATTAGTCCTGGTGTAAACTGGGGGCAGCCCGGGGGTCACCCCCCAATAAAAAGACCAGCAAACAACACCCCGGGATTTATCAGACTAATTCCCACTCGGGTCTGGACTTAAAAACAAGATCATTTCTAATAAAGCTGTTTGGAGGGATTTATTAGACACTGAATGTTTCCTGACGTACTTTAAAAAAAAAAAAAACGTCAAATTTGGATTCATGAGAAGAAACTATATTTTTTATAGCTTTACTGCTTTATAACGTTAATTCAAATAAAACCACACAAACCTATAGAAATATGACGAGGATGAAATAATGCCTGTTTTTTCAAAAAATCACATATTTAACCACCTTTTTTTTTCTGTGTTTTATTATGACATGACTGATAATGAATAAATGTGAACTCTTACTTTCTCATTGTTTTGCATCACGTTAATATTTCGATACAACCAAAACCTGTCTGATCATTTAAAGAGAAACTTTAAAGAGCGTCAGGTGATATCTGTAAATGCTGCTCAGCGGCGATGAAAAGGGAATTTAAAAGATGAACATATTTTGTAAGCGAGCACAGAAATCATTTAATTATAGCTCGTTATAAGACGACAAACTCCAGTGAGACTTTTTCATCAATCACAACTAATAACCCTGACCTCCAAACCCTGAAAAAGAGCTGCAATAATTAGTTGTCAACTTTTTAATTCATCTGCAACTGTTTTGATAATTGATTAATAGTTTAGAGATATTTTTTGTAAAGAAAAAAATCTTAATTTTCTGATTTCAGCCTCTAAAATGTGAATATGTTCCGGTTCCTTCAGTCTTCTGTGACCGTGAACTGAAGATCTTTGGGTTGTGGATAAACTATAAATCGTTTTAAAATCGATCGATAATCAAAATAACTGTCCGGAGAAGAAATATTTACAAGATCTGAAGAGGACGACAGCGTGACACCTGTCCTCACTGAAGCTCAGGTAAGAACATCTCCACCTGTGTGAGGACAGAGTCAGTCTGCAGGTTCTTACAGGCCCGTGTGTCCCCTCATGCTTGGACATCTCTGCTCTGGCACTTCCCACTCCATAACCCCGTGTACCCTCCACCACCTCCTCCTCCTCCTCTCCCCATCTCCATCCCGCGTGCTCCTGGTGTCCTAAACGTGGCTAATCGGCATCAGTTTATCACGCCTCCGCATATTTCCCTCCCTCTCCTCCTATAAAAACCCTCACCTCCGACGTTGGACCCGGTTCTGTCATGGGAGATTACGGGGGACCGATTGCACAAGACTGAATGTGGCGCGAGGAGATTAGCCGGGACGCCATAGAAAATAGCAACGGGGCCAACGGATTCCTCGCGAGGGGGCCTTATCGTGCAATTACACGTTGACACGTTTTAACCATTTTTCAGCCTCTTAATCCGAGCCCCCCCCTCCTTCCCCTTCCCTTCCCCTCCTCCCCCCTTCCTCTCTCTCTCCAAAAGCAGACCTATCGGTGCTGAGGGAGGCTGACTCCGACTCCCGACTCCCTCCATCACTCTGCTGCAGTCTGAAAAGTCTGCCTCTGTTAATATTTCAAAAACAGTTTGTCTCTGTTTCAAACACTTCAAGACTTCACTGAGGGACGTCGACGGCTGAATTAATAAAGACAAAACCTAAATATAGGAAGACAGAAATTTAATGCACTAATAAACTTAGAAGCATCCTGTAACGATCACTGGCTCGTGTGGATTTAGTGGAAATCTACAATATTTTACAATAACATGGAGCTATTTTATGTTAAACCTCTTGTGTGATGACCTGTCTGTAATTTAGAGTGTGCAGTGTGTATATAGAGGTGTTTGGGACACTATTGGGCTGTATTTTTGTCAAAATACTGAGGTCAAACACTTGTTATTCTCATTTTATTTGATTTTATTTAGTTATTTTTGCTGCTTGCTTACGAGCCGGTCCTTCAGTTTGTCCCGAACAAACCAAAGTCAAAGTAAAATATATTCAGTCTCTCTGTGATTGTGGATAAATGTCAGGATTCAGACGAGCACGTGGACAGCTACTCAAGCAAATGACGAAGCAGTTTCTAAAAGCAGCCGGTAAAAGTCAGGCGTGACTTAGTTCTGCTTTAGTTGCAGCCGGTGTAAAAACTTCTCGTCACCAGGCATCAAACGGACCACGCGGTGTGTTGTTCCACCATGCTGCTCAATTCAATTAGGGGCCTTTCATGACAATCAATTAGGGAGTACCCCCTGGATCTCCCCGGGGGCCTATAATCATCACACACCGTCTGCTCAGAAGGGCACCGGGGAGCCCCGCCCCCACCAGTAACAAGGAACGCTCCGGTGCGACGTAACGGGGCCACGGGGAACCGCGAGGAGACGTCTGCGCTTCATTTCAAGGCGTTTTACTTCACATGATGTTCTTTTTGTCCTCGCTGCCTCGGTGTTAAATGTAGATTTTCCTCCTTTAAGCTTTGCCTCAGTTTCCTGCATAATAAAAAGGTTTTACTGCATGTTTGAGATCCTTCTTCCAGACATTAAAGCTTTGTTTCACTGTAGATAATAATGGAATATTTATTTATTTATGGATTCATTCAACACAAACAACATGGGAAATTCATTTGACTGTATTTAAGTCAATTTTAAGATGCTCATACTTCAAATGTTTACCTGCTGCTGCTTTATACGTTTTACTCCACTGCATTTATTTGGCAGCTTTAATTTGTAGATAAACATAGAAAACTGATGATCAGCTTCTAAATTACAGATTAAACACGTGTCAAGGAGCCTTTTAGCATAATAACTACTTTGTTTTGATTTAATTACATTAATGCTGATGTTCTTCTACTTAAGCGTAATTATGAATGCAGGACTTTAAATTGTAATTAAGTATTTTTATTTAACAATTTAGACACATTAATTAATTAAACTGTCCTCAGGCTGATGAGGAAGAGACACCTGAATCACGCTGTGGTGGTCACACCGTCTGTATGTGAGGGGTCAAAGGTCGTGGTTCCCTGCACGCCTTGCTTTTCTTGGACACAGTTTTACATTCAGGTCAAATAAAATCATTCTGCACGCGATAAGAACATATTCAACAGTGCACCAGACATTAGATCTAGCCCAGCAGCACTACGTCCTTTTAGTTTTTCGGCCGCAAGGCTTTTGTGTTTTTCTTTCAGCCAGCTCAATGATCAAAACTCAAGAGACTGAACATATATATAAAAATGTTTTTGAATTTTAGATCTTTAATGATGAGCAAGCCACAACCTCTGTGGCCAAAGAGCTAAAAACTGCGTCTCCATAAGTCCCCATGTTTCACAGCAGAAATAAACATGTTTACAGCCTGGTACAAAAAACTGTTTTGGTCTCTGTGGCTAATTTCCCCGTTCATGACAACTGTACTGAGGGTGAATTTATATACAACTCACCTGTTCAGGTTATATTAAGGCTTAAAGTTATGCGTGGACGCTTTGATTGACAGGTAGGTGTCGTTACAGGTGACGGCCAGCGCATATTTTCAGCTTCAAAACGGCATTTTGGAAACATATGGCTAACATCACTCAGGCTGTGCCCATTCTTTGTACTATACAGAGGATGAATGCCGTTCCCTCTATGTTAAAAAAAAAGAAAAAAAAAGGGACAGTTCCCCCAAAAAACAAAAGTTGTAGCAGTTTCACGTAGGATCTATTGACAGCGCACGATGTGAACATTAAAGCGGTCCTGTTCGACTGAGCTGCAACGACTCAGCACGAGCCTTTCTCGTCAAGGAGAGGGGAAATGATTGATTTTGGGGTGAAGTGCCTCTTTAAAGCACGCTTCAAGAATTACAATTTTCATCTACAACCTAACAAAGTCAAGCACAGGAGAGTTTTCCTGTCTCATGATGCTCTACATTCTGTCCTGATGGGAAGAAAACATTCAGACTTACTGAATCTCAAGTCAGTTCTACGTGGAAGACAACCCTGAACAGACTGAACAATGTTTCTACTTTTAAACCAATTATAAATGCAAGAGCAGGGGTGAGGTCCCCTCAAACAAATGAGCTCAGTCCTTTTCTTGGAGGGTTAAGGCTCTGAAGAAAGAAAGAGCAGAAGAAGAAATGGAACAGGAAACACTAACATGATTACGACTGCAGCTCGCGGCTCGGGTAATCACTGGAGTTAAAAGGTCTCCTGCTGGCCCAGAGGCCAAAATGCCGCTCGCTCCTTTCACCTCTGCAGAGGGGGAACTCTGTCATTTGCAAATTGCAGGTGAGATCTGGTTCGCGTCTGTCCAACCTCCCACCAGTCCGTCCGCCAAAAACACTGGTCAATTAGTGCCAATCATCAGCACTGCTGCCATAATTATTTAGTGGTGTTTGACACGAGGAGGCCTGTTTGTGTGTGTGTGTGTGTGTGTGTGTGTGTTTATATTTTACAGATCTGGGTTTTGAACAGCAAATGCAGAGTTCTGTTTTTACATTTTAAACGCTGAGAACTGAATCGTGTTGTTTAGAAAAACCTTCTTCTGAAAGATCACATCACATTTTGTCCTTTTTGTTTTGAGCTTACGTCGACGTGCTGTTTATTAACTACAAGTCTTGGTTCAGTTGAACCGACACTTTGGGTATTTGGGGTTGTGTTACCTGTGCACAGATCGAGATAAAGCAGTGAGAATACTTTTAATACAGCGTACACTTGATTTTGTTTTGAAGCAGGACTTTCTTTGAAAAATAGATTTTTGTGCCACAGAAGGACATCTGCTTCTCCAAACTCAGGGGCACGGTGACCGCCGTCCACTCCACGTGACACACTGACGACATGTGGACCAGCAGCTCATGTAACCACACTCTGAACAGGACAAAACAAGACTAACGTCAGTTCGAATTCATCGTTAAATATCGAAATATTTACCGCCGGTGACCGTACGGACTCGAGATTTTCAATTGGGCCATGAGGCTTTACTGTAAATATTCGTTTGGTGAAGCGCGTGTGTGTGTGCGTGCATGTGTGTGTGTGTTAGGGTGAAACAATATGCTAATCTCCGGCGTGGAGTCGAGGGATTTGCTGTAGAAAGGAGAGAAGGGAGCATGCTTGTTAGTGATAGCATGGCTGAAGATTCCTACACACACCCACCTCTCTGATCCACTTCCATAGGCTGTGTGTGTGTGTGTGTGTGTGTGTGTGTGTGTGTGTGTCTGAGTATGATCTGTCAGAATATATGGTTTCATCTATACATGCTTTTCCTGTTTCTGTGTCACTTGCGGATGTGGCATATTGATATGTGTGTGTTTGGTGTGTGTCTACAGTACACGTGTGTGTGTGTGTGTGTTTGGTGTGTGTCTACACGTGTGTGTGTGTGTGTGTGTGCATACAGGAGGATGATCTGTGTTGGCAGCCTGTAGTTGTGGACTCAGATTAAACATGGAGAGGGATTCAGTCTGAGGGTATTTACAGATTCTCATTATAGCCACACACACACACACACACACACACACACACACACACACACACACACACACACACACACACACACACACTCTAATCTTATCACCTATATAGCTTAATCTGTTTACTGTGATTAGACCAAATTTGAATGTAACACATCTTTTACTTCTTTTTTTTTAACCTGGTTGAAGTTGAACACTCGACTCGACAAAACAAACGTAGCAGGTGAAAAGTTGAAGGAGTTTTGTGCAGTGCATGCTGGGATACGTTCCCGTGGCCCCATGGCGCATGAAAACATTAAAATCAGTAAATAAACGAGTCGTATTAGCACAACACACTCCTCCGCCTTCCTGCAAACCTCGTCTAGCCTCTAATTTCAACACATGTACTGAGCGAACTCCGCGTGTGTCCCTCCTCATTTTTCTAATTAAATTAAATATTTAAATAATAATAATTCATTTCGCTCACTTACATTTGTAATTTCTCTCTGAAATGTGGAGTTCATATCTTCTTCTTCACCGGTGTTACCTTCAGAAATTCCTTGTCAACGACGACGCCTTTCAGTGTTGCAGACAGGTTAAATGCTGGAAAATTAATTACAGTGCTAATAACAATATGGTAAATGTACTCATATCTCATTCACACACCGATGGCAGGTCTTCAGGAGCAAGTTGGGGAACCGCCGATCATCTGATTAGTGGACGACCTGCTTTACGTTACTCGTTATCGTTACTCTCTGTAATTGGACCACTGGCTCCAGAATGGCGTTTGCAAATCAGCAACACCACGCAGCCAACTCCAGCTGGTTGGCCGCTGCCTTGCATCACTGCTTTGTGTCGGTATATAATTCATTGTTAGGATCATGGATCATGTATTTGCCAGATCAACCACCATGTTTCTATGGAAGCCCAGAATGGACAAACTAAACACCGGCTTTAGGGACTTTTTGTGCTAGATCGCACTACAGCAGCTCAGGAGGAAACTTTACACGGCGCTGCAGTTGTTTACACAAACTTTTTCTTGTTCCTCTTGAAGTAGTGACAACTTGGTCGGCGGAGAGGAGGAGAAGGAAGGAAGGGAGGAAGGAGGGAGCGATGCTGAGGGATGTGGAAGGATGAGAAAGAACAGAGGGAGGGTAGAGCGGTGCTGAAACACAACGGGAGCATCCATCCTTTAACCGGTGGGGAGTTATCGCCTGACGACAGAGCCTTTCCAAACGCTTTAAAAAGCACATTTGAAGATGTATTAGTGCATCCCTGAATCTACTTGCTGCCAATAGGGGGCTGTTCGCTGGGCTTTGTGCATGTCTCTGTGTATATATATGTGTGTGTGTGTGTGTGTGTGGTTGTGGGGTGTAGGGTGGGGTTTGTGTATCGTTCGTTTTTTTTTTTTTTTTTTGTAGCTCCCTCCAAATTCCCTTAGCGAGCGTTGCTAAGGTGCTTTAGGGATGGGATTAGCCGGAAGGCTCATCACACATCCCATAACAGAAAAAAAAAAAGTACGGTGAGAAACAGAGAGATAGTGAGGGAAGAATTAAGGGAAGAAAGAGGAAAGGAGGAAGGAAAGAAGGATGAAAAAGAAGGATGAAAGAAAGAAAGTAATTAAAGGAAGGAAGGACGCAAGAAAGAGGAGACGAGGACGGAAAGAGTGAAGTGAAGGAGAGAAGTGACACAACAGTGTGGTAGCAAGGAGGAAGGGGAGATGAAGGAGGTGAGGAAAGAGAAGGAGGGAACGGAGGAGGAGAGAGTAGGAAGAAAGAAGGAAGAGGAGGTGAGCTTGCTGACTGTTGCATCAGCCTGTACACCGAGGGCAATATGATGAGAATAAGCTGCGTGATGAAGCGTGGAGGCAGCTGTAGAAACGTGTCCAGGAAGCCACCTTGTCTCCTCGTCTGGCAGGTTCGCACGACACTGAAGATTAACGCTGCGCGGGCATATCGAACCGCTAATCTTTCGAGATCCCGGTTTATTTTCGGCGCCATGTTTCTGAGCCGCGCTTTCCTGGAGATCGGCTGCCAATCAAACGGCGTGGGCGGCGCCGTGACGTCTTTGTTTTTGTTAGCTGGCACTGCTCGTTCTAACCGGGCCTCTTAAATTAAAAAGATATGATGTGGAATAAAATGTCTAAAAACGCTGGACCTGCGTTCGATATTCGATCGGAACTCGGTGAATAAAACTTCTGCCTGAGTCAGGTCAGATAGATTTTCATGAGCACTCGTTAGCTACTTCAATTATCAGCTCCACAACGTGTCTAATTGATAATTGAAGTATCAGCTCCTCAGGTCACTGGTCTTTCTCCTCGAATCCTCGTGCCTACGTTACCCACGATGCATCTCGATCACAGGCACTTGCTGCTGACAGGTAACATCACATCTTTCTAACTGCGACAGATTTGTCTCACTTCCAGACTTCAACCAACGCGGACTCGAGTGACATCACCTGAGGACATTCACACTGCGCGGTCTGGAAACACTTTATACAACTTTCAACAACTTTTTTCATGACTGACGACTGAGTAAAATAACATATTAAGAACAGGAGCTATTAAAGCTTCAGATCAATCAGAGACAGACAGCAGGAGGGAATTATTCAGACGACGGTGTTGTAGAAATTAACTCTACATTTCTTTTTCGTCATCGTGCCTTGACCTTCGATCCTAGCTGATCAGTGCCGAAAACAACAACAACAACCACACGTGTTGTTCGGTTTAGTTCTGCGTTTTAAGATGTTTGATGATCTTGATCCTTCCCTAACATTAACCACATTAACTCTAAAAACCTTTAGACACTTAAAATTTGTAGTCCAACATCAGGAGCCACAGACGGAGGACAAACTGACATAACCATCGCTACATGCAGCATACAAAGGTGCATTAATAATTACCTTGTGAGGCTCAAAAAGCACCCATACTAATAAAAAGAGATCAGCGCTGAATAAAAAATAAGAGTCTGAATCATTATTTATCAGACAAAAGCATTTCATCTCTATTTAAAGCAAATTTAGATCTTTTATCAGGCTGTCTCAGGATAAACTGAATGGATGTTTTATCATTTTCCAGCCTGTTCTGTTGAGTACATGAGGAGTTGCATAAATGTACTCAGAGATAAAAAGTCTGGAGTGTACAAAATAACGTGCACAGACGAGGCTATCGCAGGTTGATTTTAACTTTTAAACAGCCGGAGAAATAACCGTGTGTGTTTGCGAGTGAAGCCGGGGGGATCAGGCTAATACCTGCTGCATAGGTGTGGTCTGTTAGATCTCCTGTTACCTGGCCCTCCACTGCAACCTGAGCCTCCTCTGTTTGGACAAATTGACACAGTGAACCGAGCTGACAGGCAGCCAGATTTCCCTCTCTGCCGATCTCCATCTCTCTTTTTTCTGTTTACCTATCACTCACTTTCTCTCCGTCTTAGTACGACGAACGCTGAACAGAACAGAAATTCTATCTCACGAAGAAAAAAAAATATTGTTCTAGACATTTTAAAACTTTGTTTTTTAATCCACAAATATAAAAATGTTTCTAATTATTTTTGTAATATTCTGTCACTCTCCTCTCTCTCTCTCAGTATGTCACTGTCTTTCTTTCTTCTCTGCCTTCCTCCCTCCATCCATCTATCCGTCCATCCGTCCGTACGTTTAGGGTTTCCATGATCTCATTATGCGTCTATGAAAAGGGACAGGTAATGAGATCTGGCATGGCGTGGCATGATCACCTGAACAACAGTCAACAGTCTCTATTTCACCCACTTATCTCGTCTAGAAATAATCATCTAATCAAGCGTGCACACACACACACACACACACACACACATTAATATACATTACACGCATGTAAGCACAGCGTCTCTGCATGCAGACACACGTTGACTTTCATGAATTGTAACTTGACTTTAACCACCAGACTCTCACCCTGAGAGCTTACAGGTGGTTTATATTTGATATTTTTCCAAAGACCAAAGCCAAATATGTTGACCCGAGTAGTTTTCTGTGTATTTCCACTCTTAAAAGCTCCTTTGTTGTTTGTCCAAAAATCCAGAGAAACATCAGACACACTGTGTGCCGAGAAAAGTTTAAGTGTTACGCAGTCTGCACCTCTATATTTACTGACAGGCCACAGTGGTGCAGGTTAGTTCAGGTTGTTCTGGTTTGAAGTGGAGCTAAAGCAATTTAAGCCTCGTTATCCTTTCACAGTACAGAATGAATGAGATGGAATATTTTAGTTGTAATGATTCAATGTGTTTTACAGTATATTTCCTAATGTACCTCCAAAACGCAGCATAAATGTTTCTACGCACTGTAACATTTATATAAAATGCCATCATAAAAAAAGACATGGTCGATAATGATGAACTGCAGATTATCAATTTAAATAGCTAGCATTATTCCACACTCCACGTGAAGATCCTTGAAGGCTCGGAGCTTTCAGACGAATTCATTTTCTCTCTGAAAAGGAACAGACCGGCCTTCAAAGTGCTTCATATACATATGACATACAACTCATTTCAAAATTAATGAGAGAAACACGTGGCTCCACACTCACACGGTCAATGAAAGGATCTGTGTTTTCACTGATGCTGCTTATCTGTCAGTGTTCAAATGTTTTTATTTCAGCCAGTATACCAGTTTTATATATTTAACACAGGAAAATTACAAACGGCTCATCTAAAAATCTAAATATCCGCAAAGACGTGGATCATCGGCGGACCTAAGGCGGGCTGAATGACACCTGGGTGCTCTAATATGCCACCTGTAACAGCACCCACCTGTCAATCAAAGCGTCCACGCTCTTAATCCTGCATAACTTTAAGCCTTAATATAATGTGAACAGGTGAGTTGTATATAAATTCACCCTCAGTACAGTTGTCATGAACGGGGAAATTAGCTACAGAGACCAAAACTGTTTTTTGTACCAGGCTGTAAACATGTTTATTTCTGCTGTGAAACATGGGGACTTATGGAGGCTGACTCAAGTGGACGAGAAGAGGAACTGCAGTTTTTGGTGGCTAATGAATGTACTGTTGGGTTTAGTCTGGACTACACTAGTCCTATTCTTTAACCTTAACCAGTCTTAACCCTAAATTTAACCTGGTTTACCTGGTGGGAAGCAGTCAGAGTCTCCATAATGTCAATATGTGCAGATTTATATGATTAATACATCCACACACACATTTATGAAGACGCATCTTTGTTAGCTCGATTGGCTGATATTAAAAATTCACATATCGAACGGCGGTAAACGTGCGACAGCGAGAGGACTGAAAAATAGATCAATGGCGGCGATGGATGGAGCGAGAGAGAGAGGGAGAGGGGAAAAAAAGCAATGAAAAGAAAAAAGTGGAAGAGGGAGGGAGGCCGATCGACTGTAGCTTTGACCTCTCGGCGCACACAAAGCCCCCCCTCCATCAAAAAAAAAATGGTCAGGGCATTTTAACTGTATCAACTGCACCCCCACCCTCGCTCCTGCACCCTCTCAGCCACCCACCCCACATGGTTGGACAGCCGATGAGTTGGAGCAGAGGACTAAAAGCTCCCACAGGGCGAGCGACAATAGGACTCCTACAGCCAAGGGAAGGAAAGTGCTCTCTCTCTCTCCTTCCTCTCCCTCTCTTTCCTTCACTGTAGGGAGACATTGTGGAAGTCATTATTCTGCCCTCCGAGTTGCCGCAGACGCTTCAGGCTTTGACCCGGTGTGTGTGTTTCAGTGTGTGTGTGTTTGCGAGCCCTGCAGGAAGTCTTCCAGCCCCACAGAGTGTGAGATGAGGAGAATTAAGACTTATTTTCCCCTCACACAGGCTTGACTTTTTCTGTGTCACACATTTTACATTTCTCCCCGGACACGCTTCGATATGCACATGAACACACGCCCGGTGTTGAGGCGAACTCGTCCGACATGGGTGAAATCGACAAACACAAAATCTGCACGGCTCCGGAACAAAAATAAAAAGTGTTACATCAAATATTACAGCACTGCCCACTGTCGGTGTCTTATTTCAAAATAATTATGCATCACGATCAATGGTTAATCAACGTCATACTGACTGGTCATTGCGGAGGAGAAAACAGCAGCTGAGTTTTTGGTTATTCAGCAGCACTGAAGTGATGATCATTAAGCCTCCCTACTGTTTCAGTGTTTGCAGCTTGTGTTCATACAAACACTCCCTCCCTCCTACGGGCTGGAAAGGTTGGCTCTTAAAAGTTCGCAGCTTGTCAGCAGGTCGCGTCAGCGTCAATTTACGAATGCTGAACCAGAAAACATGAAGAAAGAGAGACTTCCTCAAACAGGCGGTAACAAAAGCATGCAGTAGAGATGCTCGCGGTGAAGGCAGCACAGGCAGGTTGCCACCATAGACTGCATGGAACAAGGACGTAGTCTCCGTGATGTCATCATCAGAGCGTGGTGGCTCTGGCCGCCGTCATCTTGGCAGTTCTGCCTCCATTGGCTCCAAACAAAGGCAAAGAGGTGGAGCTTGGCCCTCGCAGCACAGCGCTGAATACTTACTCGAGTTTGGACTGATCCTGTTCATCGTGAAGCGTTCCAATATGTCTGTAACGTAATTGATTTGTTTTTATCTTTGTTTTGATGAAGAGCTGCTTCCTAGTTCCTATTAATACACACATTTCATGGGACTGCGTCGTAGTTTTTGATCACATATTGAAGAACATCGAGCATCTGAGTGCGCAGTAGTTGGAGGACGCTGCGTTCCAGCTCGGCTGGCCTCGTCTGGGGACAAACTGAGGAGGCAGATGTCTTCAAGGTCTTCAGCGTCATCAGATTCTGTACAACTAAAAAAACTGCATTAGTTAAAGAAAGTTCTGCTTTCACCCCCCGCAGTGTAAAACGCTGTTTAGACTTGGACCTTATTACTCAAACACTTAGCTCTTCCATCCATTCGTCACCCATTTCACTTCGCTCGGAGTAGCAGAATAAGTGAGTTATTAGTGTGGCGAGGGTTTTGGACCAGGTTTTTTATTAATGTTTAAGTGGCTTTCTTGTTGCCATTGTAAAAGCTGTGAATCCCAACTGCTAACTTTAAAAAAAAGGAGCATGCCACAACCTATGAAGCCACTTTCTTTCTACTCTTGCCCAATTATAAATGATAGGCGCACCTGGTCCTTGATCCAGAGCTTTACGTACATGTCATCTGTGTGATGATGGCAGTCTCGAAAGCAAGATAAAGACACACAAAGAGACTATGAAAGAACGGAAACACTACGTGATGTAACAGTGCGGTTTAGTCCAGCACACTGCTCAGGTGAGGTTCATCCAGGTCAGGTTATCTTTGTGTTTCCAAGCATTTCCTCCTTTGCCAAAATCCCAGTTTCAACCGCCAGTATAAACCCAAGTTAACGGGGCGCGCCAACCATCAATCGTTCACTAATATACCGAGTTTGATGCAGAAATCGTGGCGCCGTAATCCAAAGCGAGCAGTCACACAGACGTCGTAAAGAATGATGCACCAGTTTCGAGGCAGTGCGAGTTACGGCCTCCTAATCTACACGTTACAGACAGGTGAGGTTGGACGAGCAGCAGACTTTCACATTTCCTCACAGATTACCTGGCTCGTGGACTCATGTGGCGCCATGCTCCGGGTTTGATTGGTTTGGAATGATCGCTGATGATAACCGGATAACTAAATCATGGCCGATCTTTTCGTTATTGCTGTATTTGTCATGTTAAACATCGTCATCAGAGGTTTCTTTCTCGCCGCTGTCACCTCTGCCTCCGTTATTTTCCTCCTCATCATCGTCGTCCCCCTTCACCATCCTGACCTCGTCGTCGACTCTCTTCTTTCCGAGGCCTTTGATTGTTCTGGACCTCTTGTATCTTTTTAGCCAGTGTCTGGAGAGGGCCTTTAGCTTTTAGGCTGAGCGGCTGATGGTTAGAGAGAGGAGGGGATGAAAAAGGATGGAAAGAGGGGAATCAGGATGGAGGCTGTAATAGGAGACACGCAGCAGGAGGGCTGTTTACTGTCACTGAAGGAGGACAAGAGAGAGACGGGGGAGTGAGACGGAGGGAAAGAAGGAAGATTAGGGGAAGATGAATAGAGACGGGCGACGTTTCGGGAGAAGACTGACGGCACATGTTCCATATGGTGACAGAAAATAGTTCTTTATGCTTATGCCATCACAGAATACTTCATCCACTGTCCTGCAACAAAGGCGCTTTATGTAACTTCTCTAAATTGGTCTCACAAACATTTTTTTAGGCAAGCTTCGAGCTGCCACCTGCTGTGAGCGCTGTGCTGAAGAGGGCGTTTAACCTACTTACTGTAATCTAACGTAGGGATCAAGGATAATTACACTGTAACACGACAACCAGGGCATACTGTGTGCCGTATTTTAGGCTTCAGAAGCGTAACTAAATAACACAAAGCGAAGATGCTGCTAGCTCAGGTTAAAGCCTGCAAACACTGGATGATTGATGGACTACGGCGAGTCAATGCCGTGTTACAAGACGCTATTTTATTTGTTTTAATAAAAAGTTGCTCACTGCCATATTCATGCGAGTTAAGAGTCCTTTTCTGACAGAGATGTTTCTTTTTTTTTTGGAATAATTCAAGCTAAACAAGGCGGCACGGACGACTTCTTTTTTGCCACATATGCCAGACATATAATCCCCTCCAGAACTTCTCATGATGAACTGAACCCAACGGTACACCAGCAATATCGAAGCCTCGTTTTGAGAAACCCTACGAGACGTGATTTCCGTTTTCAGGTTCATCTGAACTACGATAAATAAGACTAAGGCGTGGCTGCATTTTCGATAATGCACAACAAGGTGTTCCCATATAAGAAAATAATGCACGCAATGTTTGTCTGAAGTGACAACACAAACAAACAAAACAACACTTCTGTATCTGGAATGAGATAATTTGTGTACTTAAGAAAATGTCTCTTTGCTGCATCTCACACACACACACACACACACACACACACACCTCGAGTGTTTCTTCCAGACACTGTTGGGAACATTCACAGAGCTGTGACACTAATGTATGCTGCTGCTTTGAAGATAGCTGAGCAATATGAAGGGAGGGGAGGGGGGTGAGACAGAAAAAGAAAGGAAATTGGTGGAGGGGTCTTACTGTGCTTTCTAGCAATCAATAACAAAAAGTCTCCCAAGAGTAAGAGGAGCCGTTACTGACGTGGCTGTAGAACAACTTCAGTTGTGTACATTCAAAGATGAATACCTTGAAAATTCAGACACAAGGTGAAGATTTCCGTCACATGGTCGTGTAGCTGCTCAGGGAACGCTGCTTTCCGTCACAGGTTAACTTCCTCTAGTTTTCATCTGCTCACCTATTTAAGTACAAACTACAAAAAGCTCAAAAGTCCAGGCTGCGTATTAAATGCGTTGCTGATTGATAATTCAATAATCTATAACGACTAAAATGAAGATGAAGTACAAGCTCTGGGTCATAATTTGGCAGTATGAGTTGTAAGGATGCGGGTGCAGGCAGAGTTCAGGTATTATTACTATCTAAACTATTTTAGACCTGATGCAGAACTCCAATCACATCCCGATGAGAGGCCGTGACTCATTTTGGCAAATTACGGCAAAGCTCGGATGCAGCAGCTATTCTCAGCTAGCATCTACCAATTTCAAGTACGAGTATGAAGTATGCGGCCTTCTTCTACTTTTTCATTTAACATCATAATTTAAAACATTTCCAAGGTCACAAAGTTTCTATTTAAAATACAGGCAAACTAATTCCCATTGTGGGTGGGAAGCCGGTGAGGGATTGTATCTTTATAGCTGCATTCTTCTCAGAGGAAGCCAGTACTGTGCCCCGTCTACATCCGCCATCAGAAATTGTCCACCAACCTCCAAAACGCAACATAAATGTTTCTACGTACTGTAACATTTATATAAAATGCCATCATGAATAAAAAAAAAGACATGGTCGATAATGATGAACTGCAGATTATCAATTTAAATAGCTAGCATTATTCCACACTCCATGTGAAGATCCTTGAAGGCTCGGAGCTTTCAGACGAATTCATTTTCTCTCTGAAAAGGAACAGACCGGCCTTCAAAGTGCTTCATGTACATATGACATACAACTCATTTCAAAATTAATGAGAGAAACACGTGGCTCCACACTCATACGGTCAATGAAAGGATCTGTGTTTTCACTGATGCTGCTTATCTGTCAGTGTTCAAATGTTTTTATTTCAGCCAATATACCAGTTTTATATATTTAACACGGGAAAATTACAAACGGCTCATCTAAAAATCTAAATATCTGCAAAGACGTGGATCATCGGCGGACCTAAGGCGGGCTGAATGACGCCTGGTTGCTCAAACAAGCCACCTACCTGTCAATCAAAGCATCCACGCTCTTAATCCTGCATAACTTTAAGCCTTAATATAATGTGAACAGGTGAGTTGTATATAAATTCACCCTCAGTACAGTTGTCATGAACGAGGAAATTAGTTTTTTGTACCAGGCTGTAAACATGTTTATTTCTGCTGTGAAACATGGGGACTTATGGAGACTGACTCAAGTGGACGAGAAGAGGAACTGCAGTTTTTGGTGGCTAATGAATGTACTGTTGGGTTTAGTCTGGACTACACTAGTCCTATTCTTTAACCTTAACCAGTCTTAACCCTAAGTTTAACCTGGTTTACCTGGTGGGAAGCAGCCAGAGTCTCCATAATGTGAATATGTGCAGATTTATATGATCAATACATCCACACACACATTTATGAAGACACATCTTTGTTAGCTCGATTGGCTGATATTAAAAATTCACATATCGAACGGCGGTAAACGTGCGACAGCGAGAGGACTGCTGTGAAGTTTAACATGGGGACTTATGGAGATATTTCCCCCACATGTCTTCAAACGTGCGGGTTGTTTCTTCAAAGTTTCTCCTGGAAAAGCTGCTTCAGGTGCTCTCAAGACAAAATGACCATAGCACAGATTAAAGAGCACTTCCTACTTGTTCACAAAAACACTCTTAACCTCTAAGGCCGATTGTTATCAGATAACGTGGCCCTGCACTGTACCCAGACCTCACTTGTCCACACAAATACACCCACTCAAGCTCTCACCTGTCGGGCTCTTCCAGCGTTCTTTACCTGCCACTGGGATCGGCTCCAGCAATTGTCAATTATCCGTAAGCCAATCCCACAAGCGATTGACAAGCCAGTGGAGCCAGGGATCGGGTTCAGTCCCATGGGGATCTGTGTGTGTGTGTGGAGTCAACCAGCGACACTACTAAGCTCTGACTTCAAGCAGCTCAGGTTGACTCGAAGTCGATGGGCTGATAAAACCGCCAAGTGTGTGTTTGTGGGGGTATAGGCCTTGTTGTCTGAAGACAGAGACCATGGGAACACATGGACACCGCTAATCCTTTAACTACCGTCAAGAAAACACACACACACACACACACAAGCACAGAAGAAGTCCGTTAGCCTACATGCAGCATCTGTTTTATCCGTGAGGTCAATAATGTGACTCGTTGTTGCTGCATAATAATGATGAGTCAATAAAAGCTATTACATTTACTGCTCTGAATGCCTGCAGTATTCTTTTGTATGAATAATTAACTTTGCATTGTCTAATGACCAATGCTGTTCGAGGCCAAGGCTTAAAGCCGCTCAGTGACACATGAAACCAAAAAAAGTCTTTCTGGGCATCAAATACGAGGATCATGGGGTATATGGGATAAAATGATTTAATCCTGCAGCTCCTCTAGATTTTCCAAAAATATTACTGGACCTAACGGATTCAATCCTGACAGCGCAACAAGTCATGTCACCGGGAGTGTGAAGCTAATTGCTCTTGGGGTTGCAAACAACAAACTTTCACTGGCAACAGCCAGAGGAGTGTTAAAGTATAAAGCGTTAGATGACTTCGTTTCTGTAACACTTTATTGCACAGACGTTACGTTCAGTGCATGTTGGTCCTCTCAGTGAACACACACATACTTAAGTAACTAGTTACTGTTGGATTGTTGCAGTAATCTGATTTCTTGTAAACGAGACGTTTCTGCTGGAGAGAGACAAACAAGACGATGTCAACTCAAATAAAAGGTTGAAGGATGGCTCTTAACCTCATTTTAAAACCTCTGTGTGTGTGTAGGGCGTGGGGCCGTATTAATGTCACGAGTTTAACGCAGCAGTTATTCACCTTTATTGTCTTCATAATACAGGCCTATCAATCAGAGCCTGACTGACTGACTGTGTGTGTGTTTTGACTGAACGCCAAATCAAAGAGGAAACTTTCAACTCCTATCAGATGACTGCTGGGAGAGGAGGGGGACGCGGAGGAGCAGCAGAAGGCGAACGCGGGATGAGGGAGATTATTATTTTCCTCTACTTTGTGCATTTAGTTGTCCTTGCAGAGGAGAAGTGGAATGAAAAAATAAACTGCCACTTCTGCTTATGAACAGAGAATGGAGACATTATGTTTACTCTTCGAGCACAGCATCGTGCGCCGTCCTTGTTCGCAGCGGTTCATTTGGGATTCGTTGGGTGAGGAGGCTCTGAGGTTTCAGGGCTGCCATGTGCACGGCAAAAATCTGATTTCTACCATTCGATGAAATAAAATACAGCAAGGTACTTTAATCAAAGACACCCCTAGATACTGATGGTGGTGCGCTTAACCACAGCTGATGACAGATTTTATGTAAGTACACTTGAATATCTATTGATGCAGTTTTGATGATATGAGGTAAATTACCCCAAATTTCCAGTTAATTCCCATAATTCCTCACATTATTATACGTTTTCTGATATAAAATATCGTTTTATAGTCACAGCAGACATCATATTACACTGCTGTGATCAGGCAAGAAGCTTCACAATAAAGCAGTCGATGACACCAATTGGCTCAGAGTGTTGATACTGTATCCAGCTCCACGATCCTTGAAAACTTCACCAAGTACCACGGCCTCCCAGACATGTCCTATTGTCAACAGCTCCACCTTGAGAACAGCGGCTCTGAGAAGCATCCAAGGTTGGATGAAACAAAACAAAACAAAATAAAAACAGAGCTGGAGTGGAGGAAGAGAGAAACGAGGAGGAAAGACACAAATGAATGCAACAGAAGTGAATACAGTTTTCCAAGGCCGCTCAGATTGGATCGATTCAGCGCTGAATGAGGACTGCTCTTTGTCTTCTCTCAGATATTTTGATTGGATTTCACATGCTCGTACACTGTACGTTTTTCAGAGTGATCCAACATCAACATCAACATCCCTCCCCTCCCACTAGCCACACCTACAAACCATGATTCCTGAGTGTTAGAGGGAAGTGAAGTTGCAAGATAAATAAAAAGAAAACAAACAAATAGGATAAATAATTAATGGTAAATAAGCAGGAGTATTTCGACATACAGACTCTGTAACCAGGGACGTCACTAGGTTTAAGAAACTGGGGTGGCTTAGCCCATAGAGGAGAAAAGTTATTGCGCGCGCTATCCGCGCGGCGAAAACATTTTCAGAGCACCAATTAAAGCTTTGTCAATCAATTGATTAATCTAAGACGATGACGCCTCCATACACCTGCAGCTGCTTTACCAGCTAAACAACACCAGTTAAATTGTGCTAAAATACAAATAAAAACAATTGCAGGTGCCATACATACCTGCACAAAATGAAGAGGGCAAGTGTTTCATAACTCATCATCATGGAAACACGCGCAAATGTGGCCAGGACCGGCGCTGGCTGGGGGAAAACGTTTATCCACGTCTGTTACCAGTAACGAGTTATTTCTACAACAGAGTAATTACGTTACTAACGCAGGTACTTTTTTGGAGGAGTAACTAGTAACTATGGCTAAAGAAAATGGAAAAAAAATCCCAATATACATTATTCGACCCGGGTGCCCGCGGTTTCGGGCCGGCCCACGCATCACTAGTGTGGAGTCGAATCTTGGGAGTTCGCCCCGGAGAAACTACTTCGGCCCTGGAGAAGACGGATCTCCCCTGTGTTTCCCGACCACGGTCAGGAAACGAATAGCGGGAATGGTTAACAGAAGTCATCTGAAAGTGGAATGGATTGTATAATGACGCACTGAAGGGGCTGAAGTAACTGTCTGTAACTGACAGAAACAGACAAAGAAAAGAGGGCGGATACTTCAATTTAAGGCTCTCAAAGTATTTCAAGAAAGGTCCCCACACCTTTTGGAACTTCTTGCTCGAGTCGCAAACTGAATAACGGATCTTTTCAAGGTCTTAGACAGGACATAATGTCCCTTAACCACTGAGCGTGTGTGGGCGGGGCAGCGTGCGGCTTTAGGTTGGAGCCAGGCGCATGTCATCCTCGCCGGTGGTGCCGAAAAGGGAAATCAGTGGGTTTGGGTTCTAGCTCAAGGTTAAGAATAAGTGACAAGGTTTGGAAAACATCTATCGCCGAGACTCCAACACCTGCCTGCTGGTGGTCCATCACGTCTTGAAGTAAACTATCAAAACTTGGCACTCGGCACGTTGTCAGGATTCAAGGACGGTGTGTTAGAAACTTACTTGAAAACATGTTTTTGTGGTTTTGTTCTGCATTTTAAATGGAAAGATTTTCTTCTATATGAATATATATATATGTTTCTTTTGTGTTGCAAAGACATTCTGACATCTTTATAGACTAAAAAGATGAAGAAGAAAAAATAACGGACAGATTCTTCAAGGACAAAAACAACTAGCCCCAGCAACCGCGTTACTGAACTCGTGATGACCGTGAGGACCCGACTTTATGGACGGCATCCTTACAAAAGAGCGAGCACACAATAAGAGCTTACAGGCTATTCACGCGTCTTCTAAACAGCAACCTGGATGTTAAACTTGCTGCAATGCAGCGGCGACATCAGCGGCATATACGAATGAGCACAAAACTCAAAAAGTCACAAGGGTGAATGGAGAGGACGTTTTCTTTTCGTTTCTCAAGTGTTTGCCTTTTTTTAAATTCACACGTATGAACTCAAAATCTTATTTATCATTAAAACTAGCAGGAATCAGGCAGAGGTGCTCTTTAATTCACTGGAATTGGCTTCTTGCTCGCGTCTTTCTCTGGCTGACCCGGCCTAATTATCCATGTAATGATATAACCCAGGGGGGAAAGGGGATCTCCCCCTGTCTCACACACACACACACACACACACACATAAACTGGGCCTCCCTGTTCCCACAGAGGACCAAAAAGCCTCCTGCTGAAAGAAGCGATGGAAGGGGGACGAATTTCACCTGCTAATTAGACTCGACCCCGCCTCGTACTCACAGCGTGGAAACGAGCGGACCATGAGAACAGAAGATTATAGGAGAGGAGAGGAGAGGCGCAGTCTGTCCAAAAGAAGTTAACGCCGGCAGCAAGCGCTGCATATTTTCAGACTCACGACAGCCCACACGTGACGCCCCTCATGCTCCGTCCATTCTTTATTTTCTCAGTGGCCTACAAACGTTCTCTTACAGCACTAAATCGTACACACTGGACCTTTAAAGCCAGCCTTTACTGTAGTATCTCCGCAACTTCTTGCTGTGACTGTTACTGTAGATGTTCATGGTCACCAGACGATGATCGGGAACAATTTGGTTACCCCTCAATCTCAACATTAGACAATTTATCTCATAGTCTAATAAGCAGATCACCAATGATGATGAACGTTCATGAAGATCTGATATAGTGACAGCCTTCCTACAAAGAAAAGGGAGGCACCTGAACTTCAACCGGCTCCTTCGGATGTGAAGGAGCTCCCTCTGGATCTCCTTTCAGTCCTGTCATCTGCATTGTTGTCGAGAGATTAAGTGTGTCGCCTTAAGTTTAATTAAAATTAATTTTAAGAATGTAAATATAAATAATCAAACGCACCGTGCATTGTGTTACGTTCCAGCTCTTTTGTACTACAGTGCAGTACACATCCATCAGCGGGCCTCTGACGGCTCAGACCTTTGAACAGAGGCAGGTCAGAGCGATTATATGAGATCGATAGCAGCTACAGTGAACACACACACACACACACACACACACACACACACACAGTGCTCATGTGTCTCGCTCCAACATATTTATCACTGCTGTGTTTGACAGTAGCTGTGAATCAAGTTTGTGTACGTTCAAGTTCATTTTGTGTCTTATATTTAAGAAAAACAACAAAACTAACACAGACACAGGTCTCTTTAGGAAGTATGATCACAAACAAGTGTGTTTTTGTTTATTTCCCACATGCTTCTCCTCTCGTTTCTTTGTCAAAGGAAATCAATCCACAAAAACTGTATGACGGGGGTTTCTTTTTTTTTTCCTCTCTCTCTCTCTCTGTGGCTGTGTGAAATCGAGGAGAAGACACTGGCAGCAGGAACGTTCTGGCACGTTTTCAAATGATAAAACATTTGAACTCATTAAAATGACAGTGAGGCAGAAACGGAGCAAAACGCGACCCTAACTGGTTTTCTAAAGAGGCGCGCTGCTTCAGGTGGGATTCAGCAACTGGATTTATTTGGTGATTTTGAAATTATCTCAGCATGTGGCTTCTTGTTTATATTTTCACGAACCAACAGGGTCTCAGCTGAGTACAGCTGAGCAGGGTTATAGTTTTAACAGTAGACCGCCAAAAACAACGCACAGGTCGAGGCGACTTGTTTAAGCTGATGAGTATTTGCTCCTTTGTGACCTGAGGCTTCATGTTTTAAAGGGTACACAAATCTGTCATGTCAAGGTTACATATCTGGAGTTCGCTCCTGCTACAGTCGCTGACAAAACCAGTAATTTTACCTCGCAGGTGATCATAAAACACTTCAAACCAGACACAAACTGAAGACAACCTACCAGCTTTGTCAGTCTTTCTGGTGCTTGTTCAATCAAAATAAACCATTAATATTCACAAAACTGGCTGCAATGGCAAACGACAAAGTACGTCCACTAAAAGTGTTTGTTTTTGCTACTGACAGACTCAGACAACGTTATGGAAAGGATCCCTACAGAGATAAACGTTATATCGCTCCATCAACCATCCTAACATCATAACTTATTTAATAAAAATAAACACTTTGATAAAAACTTTACACTGTTCCAACAATCACTGTTTTGGTTGAAATAAATTAAATAAATTCATCGACGGTGCTGTTCTAATTAGTCTGGAAATACAGTCATTTTAACATTTTTGAGTTTTAGTGAAACATCTAAGACTTTTTCTATCATAACAAATGGTTTATTTCTCACAAGATTGTTCATAAATTAAAGTAAAAGTCCATGTTAGTGTGCACAGCTTTCCCATGATAGGAAGCGTCTCCTGTCATGAGCTACAATCAAAGCGGCATACAGGTATTATTTAAGCCAAAGGTTGCTTTTTCTAATAATAATAATTTAAAAAAATGACGTCCAAATCATGAATTGAAGAACTGTTCCACTTGAATTCGGCAAAGTTATCCTGTGAAACCAAAACATTGTGTCATCTGTGTGCCTCTCTGATCATTACACCTCACCACAGACAAAACATGTCAGGATTAATAAAGTGACAAAAGCAATACTATCAGAAAGAATGTCAGGATTAATAAAGTGACAAAAGCAATACTATCAGAAAGAAACCCGCGTGGACTCACAGTGAAGTTTTGAAAAATGAAGACTGAATACTACAGAGTGTGTGTGTGTGTGTGTGTGTGTGTGTATACGGACAGAGGAGAAGCGACATTTATTGACAGCGGCTGCTCGGCTCGATAAGAGGAGGCATAAAATCAATCAACCTGATTGGTAGACAAGAGGGACGGATGAGGGGAGTACAGAGGGCTAGAGAGGAAGTCATCCAGCACAAAACAAGAAGAAGAAGAAGAAGAAGAAGAAGAAGAAGAAGAAGAAGAAGAAGGCTAAATATAAAAAATAAATATTGGATGATGCTGCCTCTTTGGACCTTGAACAGTGATTTAAATGAAGCGGCCTTGGAAGTTTGAAGAGGAAACTTGTCTTTGGTGAAACTGCCAACAACTGAAACAACGACAAAAGATTGGAAACTACAAGTTTAATATGAGATATGCTTCAAATAAGTAAAAAATACAATACTTCTCTCTGGGTTGTATTTGAAGTAGCCTAAAATAAAAAATACCCAAGGACAAGAGTGCTTCCATCCACTGAAAATAAAGGAGTAGAGACCGGAGTGAGCTCACTTTAACAAACACTTCAAATATAATTCAGTGTCAGTGATTTAGTTGTCGGTGAGAGAAAAAGAGGAATGAGCTGATGGCTAACAGCACGGCTCAGGAAAACAACAAACAAAAACGTCAGCTTTCTGCCACCGGCACTTGGACTGCGTTCAGCATCGAGACGGGGGATACACGCTAATCAGATTAGTTTGTTTCTGCACTTGTAAGAGGAGACAGTCAGCAGAGTGATGCACAGTTTGTGTCCCATATTCAGCCTCCAGCACCAACAAACCAAACCAAAGAGGCGATCACCTCTGTGCTGTGACAGTGGCACGTTCATATCAATGCATGCATCAAACACATGACTTACTTCAATCTGCACTACATCTGTACAGACGACGCTGTGACTTTCATTAATTTCCTACAATCTAATTTACTCTATATAGTTTTTTATCTCCATTTCTTATTTCTATGAAAAATGTTGTTTTACGTTTGTGTCTTTGCACAGATGGTGGATGATCTTTGCATTTCTATTTTTCTAAATTGTATGTTTGCTGAGTTAAAGGTTCATTTTAATGTTTGTTTGCTGTGTCTCATGCTGTTACTGGATGCCTCAATTTTCCTCAGGATGGAAAATCTACAAAGAGATCTACAAAGCTAAAAGACTAGAAAACATGAGGACTACAAAACAGAGACTAGAAAACATGAGGACTACAAAACATGAGGACTACAAAGCTAGAAGACTAGAAAACATGAGGACTACAAAGCTAGAAGACTACAAAATATGAGGGCTACAAAGCTAGAAGACTACAAAACAGAAAGACTACAAAACATGAGGACTACAAAGCTAGAAAACTACAAAACATGAGGACTACAAAACATGAGGACTACAAAACATGAGGACTACAAAACATGAGGACTACAAAGCTAGAAGACTACAAAACATGAGGACTACAAAGCTAGAAGACTACAAAACATGAGGACTACAAAGCTAGAAGACTACAAAACATGAGGACTACAAAGCTAGAAGACTACAAAACAGGAAGACTACAAAACAGGAAGACTACAAAACAGGAAGACTACAAAACAGGAAGACTACAAAACAGGAAGACTACAAAGCTAGAGGACTGCAAAGCTAGAGGACTACAAAACAAGAAGACTACTACAAAACAGGAAGACTACAAAACAGGAAGACTACAAAACATGAGGACTACAAAGCTAGACTACAAAACATGAGGACTACAAAGCTAGAAGACTACAAAACAGGAAGACTACAAAACAGGAAGACTACAAAACAGGAAGACTACAAAACAGGAAGACTACAAAACATGAGGACTACAAAACATGAGGACTACAGAGCTAGAAGACTACAAAACATAAGGACTACAAAGCTAGAAGACTACAAAGCTAGAAGACTACAAAACATAAGGACTACAAAGCTAGAAGACTACAAAGCTAGAAGACTACAAAACAGGAAGACTACAAAACTAGACTACAAAGCTAGAAGACTACAAAACAGGAAGGCTACAAAACATGAGGACTGCAAAATATGAGGACTGCAAAATACGAGGACTGCAAAATATGAGGACTGCAAAACAGGAAGACTACAAAAGTAGAAGACTACAAAAGTATCCTTCTTATAGCCTCAGGCCTACATACTGTGCTCAGCTCAGTAAACATTATACAGCACAGGTGTACAACACAGGTGTACAGCACAGGTGTACAACACAGGTGTACAACACAGGTGTACGGCACAGGCCTCCTGCACAGCCTCATTCACAATTCACACACAGTCAACAGGTGATTCAAGGACCAAACATGCAAATGTCAGATTATTCAAAGCCTCGACAGCAGACAAACCACACAAAGGGCATTATAACCTCCACACGACAGCAAAGGAGTTAAGTACACAAACATTTAACCAACAGGAAGGAAAGCTAACAAACAGAGTGTGACTCACATTTGTAGTTCATTCTTCTTTCTTTCATGAAGGCGAAGCATCCATTACCGTCCATCTGCACTTGTTTATTTGTTGTTTTGACAGTCAGTCAGTTTGTTTCTTTGTTGACAGAGCTCTAGAGGAAGTTTAGTTCACAGTTTGATGGCAGTGTCCGCTCTGGTTTGTTTGTCCAACACTAAACTACCTGAAATCAAAGGACATGAGTTTCACCTGGCGGCGTTCACCGAGGGAGGGTGCAATACTCTGTTTCACCACACACGCTTTGCCAACATGGGCCAGCCGTTACAACCCAGGGAGGCGCTGTTTCACCCATTTAAGGAAAAGGGTGAAAAGCATGAAAATAAATGCCTGTTATGTTATAAAGAAAACGATTAAAGATGAGTACTGACTTACGTTAACTCCCAAGATAAACCCCAAAATGAATTTTAGTCTTAGTCAGTCTCTCTCTTTTTTTTAACTTAATGTTTGTTATGCACCAAAGACAAATTCCCTGTATGCATACCAGGACCTGTACTCTGCATCTTTAAATGTCCTTTCACTCACACTAAATATTAGCAACACACATAATTAAACACATTATTTACAAATATCTGCAAAACAGAAAAAAACAGGATGCAGTCACATCCTGCACTGCTTGTTTCTTCTATTGACGTTCACATGTTCATAATTCTTGCGAATTAATTTGCAGCCCCACAGTGAAATGGAGAATTCTGCAGTGGCCTTGAGTAAACAGAGAAAACTGTGGGCGCGTGCATACATTGTTCGTGAGTACTCCAGATGACGCCCTTACAATCCAAGTCTTTCAGGCTCAGATTGTCTTGTATTGTATTGTATTTGATTCTATTATGTGTCAAGACATTGATGAGAGTGACAAAGAAGTGACAAGACCGGACCGGAGGACAGATGGGATAAAGTTTCTGCACAATTTCCCTTGTCTGGGGGGGGGGAAGATGTAGACTGGAGGTGCTTGAAAATATATAATAATAGAAGAGATGGAGAAAGAGCAGAAAAAACAACAGGAAACATATTTTAGAGGTTGAAACCTTCCTTAAATTTTTTCTTGTTTGTGCTAATGCTCGCTTCCAAATTCCCTGTTGGTGAGTGTGTGATGTGTGTGTGTGTGTGTGCATCCATCCTTAAAATATCTCCCTTTGAAACTCAGGCCATAATGAGATAGCCCTTTGTACGGACAAAAGAGGAGCACCAAAGAAAACAAACAATGTGTAGTGAGTCAAACAATTGGTGGCAAATAACAGCAATTTCACAGCTAATTCGTAGATTTCACGTGTGGATGCCTCCATCACCTCCCTCCATTTAATGCTGTGAATAGAGACACACTGACATTACAACCGTGAGACAAGACTCAGTGTTGTGTGTGTGTGTGTGTGTGGTGGGTTGAGGTCTCAGGTCTAATGAGTTAAGCCTGGTTTGAGTGTCAGACCTACTGCTGGGCAAAGAAATGTGCAGGGACACACACATGCTCTGTTGTTACTACAGGTGTCAAAATGACTGTCGCTGAGAGCCGATTGCTAATTGGTGAACCAGAGTGTGTAATTATAATGCACAGCTCATATGAAATCACAGTATATTCCCCCCCAAAACTTAATTTTCTACTTTGGGAAAAGACTATCTTTTGAATTGTGATTTAAGACCCATAAATAAACATTAAGGAAACATTTGGGCTTGATTTTATTTAAATTTAATTGAGATTATGTTGCATTTGTTGGTGGTTTTCACTCTCCCGTGGTGACTCCAAAACAAGGTGAGTGTCTATGTTACATTACATCTACTTGATCTGAATGAGAGCAGTAAACAGGAGCTAGTGAAAAAAAATGGTATGGAAAAACAAGCAGCATTAGTTTGCTGAAGAGTAAAAGGGGGGAACAAGAAGGGGCCCAGGATTGAACCCTGTGGAACGCCAGTTACATGGTTTGACCTTTAAATGTCACCCGGCCGGAGTAACCAATCAGGTAGGAGGAAATAGATGGAGTTCAGTGCCTGAGGGGTCTAATTTGGAGAACCTGGAACCAGGAATAACTTTTTTTTTTTACACCCGGTTTTAGTTTCTGTGCTTAGGTTTCTGTACAGATTACGTGAATTAAATTAATAAGTG
>NC_040029.1:8242154-8384414 GCF_000972845.2 Larimichthys crocea | reverse complement strand
GTATTTGTGTCTTATCGAAGTAGACGAGTATTCAAACAACCGAATGGAGTTGTGACAAAACACTGGACGTGTGTGTATTTTGCATAGCTTTAATATTAAAAAAAAAAAAACAATCTCTCTCTGTGGTGTTGCTCTGGTACACACCCCTGCCTGAACTGTCTTGTCTGATGATCGACACTCTGCTGTAGAACTTTCAAAGCCATTGACGGTGGATTTAAGGTCTTGCTGTACTTGTTGCTCTTGTCCGAACTGTCCTGATCTTTCAAGACCACCTGGACTGACAGCCTTCAAACCGAATGTTTCCTTCTTCTACGATGTATTATTGTATAGTGTTCTATATTTCTCATAACCGACAGTATCTATACACCGCTGTACACTCAGATGCAGTATAATAATATATTATGATATATAAATGTAGTTAATTGATGTACAGTTTTGGGTCTTTTTATATACAGTTTTTAACAGAGTCATATCAAATTTTTGCCAACATTTCTGTAGCTATCGACAGCAAACAAACTGTACATTTGCTTGAAAATAAAAGCCAGAAATGGAAATATAAACACCTGAACTAATGTGCTTTTTTTTGGTCGTACTTCATGCATCAGCCACAAGGATGCAGTAGAGTATTTCAACTTTCCTGCGGCCTTTTGAAAGATCTGAGCTGATGAATCAAACCCCACATGAAGAGTTTCTAAATATCTGACGCTGATGAATACAATCCAGAGGTATTTCGTTGTCTGTCGCTGCGTTGTCTTAAAACTCCACACCAGCTGTGTTGAACAGACACTTTAAAAAATAAATAAACGATTTAGATTTAATGTGTTAAGTGTTTCCTAAAGTTGCTTCAGGGCTGCGCCATCTGAGGACGTCAACAAGATTACGATGGAGGTTTTGGATCGATTGGATTCTCTTCATCCTTTTCACTTCTATCTGCGCTGATCTCCACGTCCTCTCCTCCACAGCTGGCAGCCGATGAGCCTGCTACTGTGTCTGACAAGGATGTAGAGAAATTCTAGGGCAAGACTGTCAGAGGTGAAATCGGTGGTAGAGGGAAAAATATATATGGTGAAAAAGTGGCTGAGGTTCTATTGTACACCTCTTTTACCTTCCCCGGTTTGGCTTTTTACAGCAGCTAAATTGCAATGACTCATTCATCATTTTAAAACTGAGAGCAGAACGACCAAAGTCTTAATGTTTTACCACTTATTTCTCAACTCTTAATACCACCAGAAACTCAAACTATAAATACCACTGTCTCCCTTAAATCTAATTTCTATGGTGTATTACTTCCTGTATAGATTCTAAAATACATAGCGAGGTGGGAGGTGTGATTTAAGGTGTAACCAGTCCTTTACAACCTCTTCACCACCAATTTAGACTTCTTCCTTCTTCCGGCTTTAGGTCAGGAGCACAACAGTACCCCTGATAACACACTTTCTGAGGTAGGTGTGTTTGTGAAGGCTGTAAAAAGAACGTTAGACTAAGATGAATTCACACCCCCAGTTGTATGAAAATACTAATGGGACTGGCAGAGAAATGTCTGGCTGTAAGACTATCTTGTCTGGAGCTGCAACGGCAACAGGTCTCAGAGAATTTAACAGTAATCCTGTAAACGCGTCTTCCAGTGTGAGATGGAGGTTAAGGAAAAGTTGACGTTTTTCTTGAAAGGTTTATGAGAAGATTCATACCACTCACATGTCTGTGTTAAATGAGCCTGTAGCCCAGCACAAAGACTGGAAACAAGAAACAGCTAGCCTGGCTTTGTCCAAAAGTAACAAAATCTTAGGGGGGAACAAGAAGGGTCCCAGGATTGAACCCTGTGGAATGCCAGTTACATGGTTTGACCTTTAAATGTCACCCGGCCGGAGTAACCAATCAGGTAGGAGGAAATAGATGGAGTTCAGGGCCTGAGGGGTCTAACTGGGAGAACCTGGAACCAGGAATAACTTTTTTACCCCACTAAACACCCAGTTTTAATTTCTGTGCTTTAAGATTTTGTTACTTTTGGACAAAGCCAGGCTAGCTGTTTCTTGTTTCCAGTCTTTGTGCTGAGCTACAGGCCTCATTTAACACAGACATGTGAGTGGTATGAATCTTCTCATAAACCTTTCAAGAAAACGTCAAACTTTTCCCTTAACCTCCATCTCACACTGGAAGAGGCGCTTTACAGGATTACTGTTAAATTCTCTGAGACCTGTTGCTCGTTGCAGCTCCAGACAAGATAAGTCTTACAGCCAGACATTTCTCTGCCAGTCCCATTAGTATTTTCATACAACTGGGGGTGTGAATTCATCTTAGTCTAACGTTCTTTTTACAGCCTTCACAAACACACCTACCTCAGAAAAGTGTGTTATCAGGGGTTACTGTTGTGCTCCTGACCTAAAGCCGGAAGAAGGAAGAAGTCTAAATTGGTGGTGAAGAGGTTGTAAAGGACTTGGTTACACCTTAAATCACACCTCCCACCTCGCTATGTATTTTAGAATCTATACTAGGAAGTAATACACCATAGAAATTAGATTTAAGGGAGACAGTGCGTATTTATAGTTTGAGTTTCTGGTGGTATTAAGAGTTGATGAAATAAGTGGTAAAACATTAAGACTTTGGTCGTTCTGCTCTCAGTTTTTAAAATGATTGAATGAGTCATTGCAATTTAGCTGCTGTAAAAAGCCAAACCGGGGAAGGTAAAAGAGGTGTACAATAGAAACCCTCAGCCACTTTTCACCATATATATTTTTCCCTCTACCCCAGATTTCACCTCTGACAGTCTTGCCCTAGATATTTCTACATCCCTGTCAGACACAGTAGCAGGTCTCATCGGCTGCCAGCTGTGGAGGAGAGGACGTGGAGATCAGCGCAGATGAGAAGTGAAAAGGATGAAGAGAATCCAATCGATCCAAAACCTCCATCGTAATCTTGTTGACGTCCTCAGATGGCGCAGCCCTGAAGCAACTTTAGGAAACACATTAAATCTAAAAATTCTGCCTTTTTATTTTTTTAAGTGTCTGTTCAACACAGCTGGTGTTGGAGTTTTAAGACAACGCAGCGACAGACAACGAAATATCCTCTGGATTGTATTTCATCAGCGTCAGATATTTAGAAACTCTTCATGTTAGGTTTGATTCATCAGCTCAGCTCTTTCAAAAGGCCGCAGGAACGTCTGAAATACTCTACTGCATCCTTGTGGCTGATGCATGAAGTACAGCTACAAAAAAAGCACATTATTTCAGGTGTTTATATTTTCCATTTCTGGTTTTTATTTTCAAGCAAATGTACAGTTTGTTTGCTGTCGATAGCTACAGAAATGTTGGCAAAAATCTTGATATGACTCTGTTAAAAACTGTATATAAAAAGACCCCAAAACTGTACATCAATTAACTACATTTATATATCATATATATATATATTTATATACTGCATCTGAGTGTACAGCGGTGTATAGATACTGTCGGTTATGAGAAATATAGAACACTATACAATAATACATCGTAGAAGAGGAAACATTCGGTTTGAAGGCTGTCAGTTCAGGTGGTCTTGAAAGATCAGGACAGTTCGGACAAGAGCAACAAGTACAGCAAGACCTTAAATCCACCGTCAATGGCTTTGAAAGTTTCTACAGCAGAGTGTCGATCATCAGACAAGACAGTTCAGTGCAGGGGTGTGTACCAGAGCTAACACCAGAGAGAGAGATTGTTTTTTTTTTTAATATTTAAAGCTATGCATAAATACACACACGTCCAGTGTTTTGTCACAACTCCATTTGGTTGTTTGAATACTCGTCTACTTCGATAAGACACAAATACTGTCTGCAGAGAGTACAAAAAAGAAGAAGATCGCTAACATATAAACAGCACTACAGTATCTGTGGTTATTTTCTTTGTCGTGTATTCGTTAATTTATGCGGGTTTCACTGTTTTTTGATCCCGCACAGAGAAGGGAGTTATGGCAATATTTAAGATATTTGAAAAAAGAAATCCAGATGCCTTAAAGTGAAGAAATTCAGTCAGGTTTGTTTAAATAACTGCAATCTCAATTCAGAAAGAAATTGAGCTGATCTGTTGTAAGTAAATAAATAAAAGGATTTGAGTTTAGATTATATATTATACATGACATCTGAATGCAAGGCTAGACGATCATTGTGGCGCCTATACACTACCACATGACGAGTGCTCTGAGGCCACATTTGTTGCAATGGGTCATTCACATGCAAGGCAATATTTTAACTTTAGTTAGATCACTGTGTTCATTCATTCTCTTTAGCAAATGTGGCCGTACTGTGTGAATCCATGTATCACTGAGTCATGAAGCATCAGCCACCTCTGACAGGACAAGAGTTTCTCTCTGCCTTCACAAACTGATCATCAGTCAGCAGTTACTCTTTATGGATTCACATGGTCGAATCTGAAGCTTCCTCGAGGACCTGCATCCACCAGAAGTTCTGACATTGAGTCGGAGGAACAGGCCTCGGTGACGCGTGTACATTCAGAGTCATTGAGAACATCAGAGGGTCGGTTCACACAAATTTTCCTCGCTCACGTCTTAGAGGCGTGCAGATAGCCACGGTTTCACTCGACCAGGTTGTGCTGCTGAAATTGTGCTAAAATTACATTTTGAAACAGCGTCCACCGACTCCAGAGGGACTACTTCTTTGGTAGAAAGTAGTCCCAATCTGTTACCGCCACAGAAGTGAGTGAGAAAATGTGTTTTTCTTTTGTAATTTGTGTGAAGCGACCCTTTAATAAGCAGACAATGTAGAATTCTGTAATTCACTGTTGATTTTATGTGAATATTGACGTAGAAAAACTGAATTTTGTGAAGCGAATCTGTAAAATGTTGAAATAAAAAGGAAACGTACAGTAAAATATATTTTTTTAAATCCCAGTTTCTAACATTGATCGACTGCAGTTGATCGATCGAACAGAGCTCGAGCTCTTCAAGTTTTTTTTTTTATATATACCATTAAAATAAAGATTAAAGACAGACAGGAATCTTTCCAGTGTGTCTGACTCTTAATACACAATAGAAAACAGTAAAAATAACAGAGACAGATGCCCTCCTGGACATATATAAAACATTTGGAATAAAAACAATAAAAAACAGATATTAAACACAGGTCATTAAATGTTTTGGTGCAATAATGAATTCATTTGTTCGTCGTCGTGTTGGAATATGTTTGTTCTGAATAAATCTTCCCGGACAGTGTAACCTGTGAGAAACTCGTTTTTTACATTCACCTTTCCACTTGCGTATCCGTACTCTCAGTCATGCATCCACACAATCATCATCTGCAGCGCTCCTGTACGGTCCAAATGCATGATTATTATTTAACGTTCCCATAAAGCAAGCGAAGACAGCTCAGCAGAGACAGAGAAACTACCACAAGGCACCTAATGTAAAAGCAGCTAAAAGTATCTCTAGCAGCAACAAGGCTTTGGTTCATAGAAGTTACAGTTAAACATTTCTACTCTGTTTCGTAGTGATAGATGTGTTGATGGGTGGATGGATGGCTGGAGACGATGCAGAAGGAGGGTGCACACAGAGGGTGATGATGATGATCGACGCTCGCAGAGAGGAGGTAGGAAAACTCCCCGCATCGGTGTCGGCGTTCGCCGGAGGGAGAACGAGAGAAAGACGGGGAAAGAGAAAGGGAGCTAGAAAGAAAGACAGAGTGTGTGAGTGTACGACAGGATTCAAAGACTGAACTGCGAAGGCCTTTTTTTTTTTTTATCCCAAGGTAGAGAGTCTCATTAGCCCCTTGTAACACAATCACAAGGCTTTTAAGAGCATTAGCGTGACTGACCTGCAAACTGAAACACCTCACAAAGTGACACCATTTGGAGGGACATGAATGGGTTTGAATGTCTAATGCCCAAATTTACTTTGGGTGCATCGAGTTCTTCCATTTCATCTTTATTATCAGCTCTAAAACTAAAAGCTGCCATCTAACAGGGCGGGCATGGATCAGGCATTCGGTGAAGGACAGAAGCGTAATGAATCTTTTCAGAACTTCTGCCAGTTGACAAACTCCACTCAGGGCAGTGGGGTTCAATGACACATCTTAATTTCACAACGGGTCTGATGAAAAAGACTTTGAAGCAGGTTTTTTTTTGGCAATTTCTCCTCCCTATCACTTGATGCGATGAGCTACAGAGCTACAGAGCTTGGCTCTGTCCATATCTCACTCATTAACACGTTATATTCCCCCGTTGGTTGCCTGGCTACCTCAGAGGGCCGATGCATCTTCAAGAGGTCATCTGGCACATAACTCAATATGTAGTATGTGGATTTTGTTACCTATTGACAGAGCCAGCGCTAGCCGTTTCCCCCTGTTTCCAGTCTTTATGCTAAGCTAAGTTAACCAGCTGCTTTATATCTACCGTACAGGCATGAGAGCGGTATCCATTTTTGTGAGCGATGAGTGAGAAACTAAAACCTTGTCACTCAAAGTGTCTGCTGCTGCTTCTTCCAACTAAAACATGATGTGATCATCATTGGGATGACTATGGAGATGAGCTATATTCATGATATTTGTCTTATTTCATATTTTACGTGTGCAGGTCCCAACGGTGGATTAACTTTGTGTCTGTTGTCGGTTGTTTATTAGAAAATAAAAACCCCAAATCTTCAGCGTATGATTACCTGTTATGGCCATGATTTCCTGGAAAACATTTCTGTGCTCTCAGAAATAAATGGCTCTGGGTAAAATAATGATAAAGAAATGTGTGTTTATTTAAGGCATCAAGCAGTTTGGTGCACTTGATGGACTTCTTTCAGCGAGGAAATGTTTTGTTATGTTCATATTTAAAGGCGCCCTGAGGTGCACTTCATATTTTAAACATAGAATTTAGACGTTGGAGGCATTTTTCTGCCCAAATATTTCAAAATCTCCCCACGAACATCCACTAAATATCATATTTTGTGTTTTACAGAACCATGTATCACTACAGTGTATCTATCAGGACTGCATCTTTCTGTTTCTTTGGTAAACGGTCTCCGTGGAGGGTGATGTGGGATTTACAAGGTGACATTAAGGCATTAAGAAACAGCTCGGCAGCCATTTCTACTGGAGTCTATCACTAAAAACAAGCCATAAAAACAGAACTAGTCTCTGTATAAAGCGTTACAGAGCAACATGAACAGTTAAAGTGCTTTAAAGACAGATGGCGACGAACACAACCGCTAGCTATCGGCACACAAACACTCCAGACTACCTACATGTGAGTCTGGAAGCTTCAGTGTTGGATGTGGGGCTGGAGTCGGCCTCAGCGTAGCATTCAGGATAATAAAAACAGGCAAAGAGGCCAACTCTGATCCACTTCTCCAACACCGAAGCTTCGCCGCTCTGCTACGCCCGCTCCTTACAGTGCTGCAGGATCTGATCCAGAGTCCTATGGAGTGTTTCGACATAATAGGTTTGCACACAGGCAACACCAGTTAGTCCTGAAAAGAGGCAGAGCAGACAGACAGACAGAGAGGAAGGAAAAGGGAGGGATGGTGGGAATGAAGAATGTTTGGTCAGAGAAAGCTCGAGCTGCTGTCTTCATCATCATCAGCAGCAGCAGCATGACACATTTACATCCTGACAAACGCCAAATAAATTTGTATAAATCCTAAAGAACTGCGGTGAAGTACGCTTTAGCCGCCTGCTGTCAAAGGCAGGCAGGCGTAAAGGACCAGTGCATGAGTTTTCGAGCTCGAAGCTCTCGAGTCTGTTAGTTAGTTTGTTGTGACATCATTACACCGAGCCCTTAGCACGTCGCGGCGGCGAGCGGGTCCTTTCCAGAGCCGTCCCATAGTGCTTTGTGCCATACTTGGCTGCTGACTTAAAGAGTTGTGAAGGTCACTTTCGTTTGTAGTCCCAGGACAGGGGGAGTACAGTTAGTCTCAGCTCGCTAACAGAAATAAACGAGTTTTAGTTACTTTTGTGTAACTTTGCTCTCCAGCTCTGCGAGCGGTGACCTGTTGAGCTTCAGGGCCGATTTATTTAAGAGTTACCACTCTGCCAATTGACGGGATTGTATCTGATATCAGATTACAAAGACAGAAATAAATCAGACTGAGGTCTGCCCGCCGTGGGCGTAACCCTGCCTCAAGTTGCGGGCGCCGTCAGCGAATCGGAGGAGAGGGGTGAAGGTGCAGTAGTCTGGCGTTCGTTGCCAGCGCGTGAACATTGTTTTCTTGCTAAAGGGTTCAGACCTTCGGGGGTTCGGGACGTTCCTTTGGCCGCCCGAGCCTCGGCGCTGGCTGCCGGCCTTGGACTGGAGGGACGCCAGGGGGGTGAACTCGGAGAGGTGGCCCTTGTAGAGTTTATCAGCATTCTGCATGAAGGTGGGAGAAATAAAACACGGGAGAAGACATGTTACTTGTGGAG
The DNA here is from genome assembly GCF_000972845.2 of Larimichthys crocea. NCBI lineage: Eukaryota > Metazoa > Chordata > Actinopteri > Sciaenidae > Larimichthys > Larimichthys crocea. The sequence goes on along the minus strand of NC_040029.1, from coordinate 8,376,046 downwards.
TAGTGTTGAAGACTCGCAGAGGAGGCGGAGGAGAAACATGGAGGAGACATTTTTATCCCAGCTGGCCAGAGATTTAATCTAAAGCTGAAGAGACGGAGGCCAGCGTCTGTCCTCGGCCTGTAACCTGAACCTGGACGCGGATCTGACAGTTCTTCATATAATTAAATTAATAAAGTATTTGCACTGCCTTTAATCTAATTGGCCAGCTGTGATGACAACGTCCCGTCTACTCTGTACAGACACAGGCGATGCAACCCGAGCAAATGAAGCACACAAAGAATATGTAAATAAACGTGATGCAACACCATTAAAAAAAAAAAAACTAAACCAGACCATGCAAATGGAGCCGTGACCAGTAAACATGCATCAATGTTCAGTTCAGTCCTCTGGCTCTTCTGTGACACAAGAGGGCGCCAGAGCTCCGTGTAAAGAACCACCCGATAGGATGCAAACTTCACACACACACACACACAAACACACACGTGTTAGTCAGGTACAACTCTCAAAAGTCACACCAAGTAAACCCCGTCACTGCAGGATGTTAACACCACCTACTATTAACCCCACATACACACACTTGGGTGGCAGGGTGTGTGTTTTACCGTGCTGAAGCCGCTCTAGGCTTCTGTGACAGCTACTCCGTCTAGTAAGGAGTCAGAACTGTGGTAGGTCAGGGTCCTCTCAAACCCTCTATTATCCCTCACACGCTGTGGACACACACACACACACACACACACACATTCGGAGATAAACACACTGAGGATCAACCACGGACACATAAAAATACACAAAACGAAGATTTCTCAAACAAAAACATCAATTTCCACAACAGGCAGAGGAACACGACATGAGTTTACACTCTGCCTGTGTGAATCTACATGTAGATGCACTAACATGCAGCCGGACATGCGGAAAAAAAAAAGAGTGGAGACAGGATATTTTAAAAAAGGAGTAAGGAAGGTGGAGGAAAGGCAGAGGGTCACCTCTGAGGAGGAGGGCTGGGTTAGAAACTGATTCTGCTGGAAGTCTGAGACAGCATAAAGATGGTGGAGGGCTCGGAGGCAAGGCACCGACGCTTAGTCTAGAGACAGAGGGAGGGATGAGGAGGTGGGAGGAAGCAGGAGGTAAGAGAGAGAGAGGAGTTAAAGCGGTCAAGATCAGTCAGATCTTTCAAAAAAAGTCACATTTGCGACTGAATGAAACGGAGATGAAGTCTCAGAGGGTTAGAAACACGTGGACAGGTGTGTTAAGGGGAAAGGAGGAGGACATCTAGAAGGTCGTCCACTGCAAACAAACATTTGATTCCTACTAATTTTAAAAACAGAACAGCCACAGAGAGGCTGCTTTAAAAACAATGTGATAATAAAGAATGGTTGGTGGAAAGTCCCCGGCTCTCCATGGACTGCACCTGCGCCTGAAATAACAAGCGGGCCAAGCTTTTCAACAGCTCCTCTCTCTCTGCAACAAAAGTTTGATCATTTATTCATAATACATGTTTTGTTTAATGCTGATTCTAAAAGCTAAAAGCCTTCTGACTTATTTCCCTGGAATCACCTCACGCAGGTCTCCTGAACTGTCCCAGCCTCGAATATAATTACTTAAAATTATTATTAGTGTTTTTAGCGCTGATGTTGCTCCTTGACTCTTAAACGTCCTCCTGCAAAGTCAAATCAGTGCACATTAGACCTGGATGTCAGTTTTTGATACCTTTAAAAAGGTATCAACTGATAGTAACTGAACCTGCTCTCATGTATCTAGAAAAACAAACACAAAAAAGACTATTTGTCTGGTTTTGTTCACAGCCGATCACCACGTTCTCTGACTTCATGTGACGTGTATTGCATGAAGTACTCTGTTGGTATCAGAGGTATTGTTATTGTCATTTTTAGCCCTAATGCACGTCCTAAAACTGTTTGTTTACTTCAATATTTTTCCTTCCTGTACGCTGCTTTCATGCGACTAAACTCGACACTAACACACCGTATTGTTGAGAGCAGAAGAGCCACTCCCAGCTGCTGTACAGGAGTGAAATAACAGCCACCTAACTCTCCATTATTAAAAAAAAAAAAACCCTGCTGTGTTTTTTGCCAAAGTCACTCTATTGTACTATTTTCATTCAGAAATAAAAAGCAGCACTGCACGCAGACAGAGAGGCGCTGACTGACTTACATCCAGCAGAGTCGGGACGTAACCAAAGCCAGCGTACATCTGCTGACCCACAGTCATCAGTTAGACATGTGACACAGTTAATAAGCAGTTTTTATTACAACTATTGAGATATCTGGTGATTTTAAGAGAAAGACAACAGTTATTCCAAAATATGTGTATATTACATCTGTATTTTTAGCACCTGTGCACCCACCTGTATGCGTTCAGTTGTGGTCGGCCACAGCGCCCTCCAGATGACCTTCTTCAGCACATCTGGCAGCAGACCTGCTGTTATCAGAAGGATGATGCTGAGCCAGGCCGGACCGCTAGACAACATCTGCATGAACACGTAGTACATCCTCTGGTAGTTGAGGAAGGGCCTGGAGGAAGAGGAAGAGGAGCCAAATCACGCATACAGCAAGTCGGCAAATCAACTTTAACGCCTGATTCTGAGACGTTTCTTTACCAGATGATCCCGCCCCACAGCAGAGAGAAGACCACGAAGAAAATCAGCGAGCCCCAGATGACGAAGTGGTTGATCCAAGTCCAGTAATGAGTATCTAGAGCCAGCTGTGAGAGAGAGAGAGATGAGCCCTGTCAACGCTCACTTTAATGATACCAGCGAGGCTAAATCCAGCCTTCTACAGACTGCTGTGTGTGTGTGCGTACCTTGAATGTAACAGTAAAGACCAGCACAGTGAAGACCAACGTCCCAAAGGTCCAATTTCCAAACATCTGCAGAGGTTAAGAGACAAAAGATGCTGTTCATTTTTAGTAAAAGTGCGTGCACATAGTGGTTTTTGTAGCTCACATAACCAGATGGAAATGATCCTTTAATCTGAGTTATTAAATGCTGTATTACCTCCTGTAAGCCTGTTTTTAAACATGCATCACAGGTGACATGACCGTAACGAGGTACATTTCACTGGAAATGCACTCTGGTCATTTGAGTGTGTTAACGTGATACACAGAGATAAACTTATTCAGTAAAGGAGTCAATCAATCCAACAGATGGCAGGGTGCTCAGACAGCAGCATTCAGGTGGAGGATGGCTCGTCAGGTGGCTGATGGATGGTGAACAGGTGGGTGAGGTGAGGTGGACGTGCACGTTTTAGTGTAGCCTCTTTACAAAGGAACTTCTTTTGTGTTGCTTTACGGCACAAAACAGATGACGGTGTTAACCGCTAAAAGCTAAAAGCTTTGTTTATTTCTGGTAATGATGGAGTGTAGAACTGACAAGGATTATGGGAAATGTGGTCTTAATTATAGAGATGATGGCATCTAGCTCCAAATGTTGTTTCACAACATTTTTAACGTACCGCTTCCGATTCGTCATTATTTAACGTCAGCCACTCCGACTGTTTGTACTTTGTGTTGTTTCCATAGAGATGAGATTTTATGGATAAATGAACATGAAGACAAGCATGAAAAGATCAAAGTTAAGCTTTTCAGAGGCCGCCTGAACATGTGGTGCGTGTGATGTTGACGTGATCGTGACAAATGAGATGACGAGCCCAGACTGTGGTCTATACTGAACTGAAGGCAAAGCCAAATGTTCGGTTTAGTGTTATTAAAGCAGAAATTAGAGCAGCGAGGTACGTAACTGTTACCCAGGGTAACTTTTGACCTTTGGTTTACAATATAATATGGATACAATATTGATTATTTATGCATACATCTCAGAAGACAGACTAGACATTAACCTGTCTGTTATATCACTGCTAAAATAAATGACTGGATTATGTTGTTATTAGAAATGTTTTGTTGTTTGTTTATGTAAAATGTGTAGCTCACATTTACACCCAGAAGCTGTCAGGTACAGCCTCTGGGGACCATGACACAGAGTTGATTGTGTCTCCTTAGTTGTTTTGATTCATGGCTGGCTGAAATCATAATTTCTAGTTTAAATTTGATTATAAAGATTAACAGAACGAGAACATAACTAAATTAAAACGAACTTCACAAATTCACCTCGGTGATTAAACAGTGACATTCGATGATGTCAAATGAGTTTGGTCCATCGACAAAGACGCAAAAAAATTATAAACATAAACATTATAATGACTGTTTTCATGTTTTTTTTAAATGCAGCTCTTCACACAAATTCACTTTCTGCTTTCTAAAAACACATTTCATCTCCATTTGCTTCCTGGATGCACATCAGCACCGACTTCTTGGTCTGCTCGGTTATTTCTTTTACTATAAATAGTCCTGATGGTTCAGAGAGTGACCGCATATGTGACAATGTTCTTCCATCAACAGAAGCAGAATTAGATTAGTCTCAAATGTCGTGTAATGGAGGAAGGAGGGCGCATGTTTTTTTATATCCCTTGTTTTTAAAATCAAGCTGTAACACACAAACACACACACACACACATAATGTACAGTTAAGATCACTACATGAGCATGAAAAGGTCACTACACAAAAGCCTACAGCTGATGTGTGAACAGCAAGCACTACGGGCTGGACATGAGATGAACGGTGAGCGGTGGGTGACGGGTGGTTTGGTTTCAGGCTGAGTGACGGGACGAAACATGAAGTTGGAAACTGAAACTAGTGGAGAGATGACAGAGACAGAGAGAGACAGGGACAGGCTTACCATCTGTGTGTTGGTTGTCATTAGCTGGGAGGAGGAAAGAGAAGCAAAAAGAAAAAGCAACACAAAGGTAAGAGGAGAGGAAGAAGAAGTAGGAGAAGGCCAGAAGAAGAAAATCATATGAAAATAAACAACAATGCAGAAAAAAAATGAAATCAAGCAACCGAAAGAGTTTCTGGAGAGTAACGCTGCTTTCAAATGTTCAAAATGAAAAAAGGAAACAAACAGAGAGAAAGATGGTGGAAAACCCGCCATGCTGTCGTCACTCGGATACGAACGAGTGCATACGAAGACAAGTTAGGACACAAGACCGAACAACAGATTCAAAATGTTGCTCCTGTTTACTAAATACTGTCCATCTTTAATGTTACACAATAACTACGAGCGTGATTCGGTATGTTACGTGGTGTTTTATACAGCAGTTCAAAGACAGAAATCTTCTTTAAGATGGAAATAAAACCGGAATTATTATTTGTTTCCACTGTTAATTTAAAAAAAAAAGTAAAATCACCTTCAGTTCTGAGTTACAATTAAATAATAACACATAAAAAGAAATCCACTATCCAAGCGACTCCATCAATCAAAGGTTTGTCCCTCCTTTTTTTATTTATTACCCAGGTTCAAAGAGTATGAACAGCAGCCAAGATTTGAACCACAACAAAAAATTTCCTTGTTTTATGATCATTCATTTAAAAAAATCATCCCAAAAAAAAGCAAATCATTGATACGTTCTCATCAGAATGTGCAATCTGACAGATTCTAACCAACAAATGTGATTTTTTGTTGAATAAATCTCGTCCAAGACATCTATAATTATTGAAGAAATCCTCCCTGACTGAGTGGAAGCAGCTGTAATGCGTGTTACCTGTCCGTTGCTGGTGAAGGTGGTGTTGTCGAACAGGAAGTAAGCACCAAAGAACATCACGATGGCGTCGTAGACACCGAGGATGGTCCAGTAAATGAAGATGGGCCAGCGCAGCAAAGAGTTCTTGGCAATGTCTCTGCGAAGACGAACATCGGAGGAAACAGTACGAATGAGTCATGTTGACCAGATCTCATTTAAGTCATCAATACTACATTAGCTGCATCTGGGAGGACCTCAACCAGAAATGACTGCAACGAGATATTTTAATTTGATTTAACGTAACATGTATATGTAATAATTCATGATAATAGACCATTTGTGTTGTTTGTGACTAAAGGCGATACACATAGCCCAAACTGAGCTCAATCGAACCGAGTTAAAGTGGTTAAACACAGTAATTAATGTTTAAAGTTGATTAGAGTCAACACTGACCGATAGAGAGACGGGTCCTTCTTCAGGATGTCCATGTTAATGTGCTGCTCGATGAGGCTGTAGAGCAGGATGGGCAGCGACGTGAAGCTGATGTTGTACAGAGTCAAGTAGGCCGTGTCGTACAGCGGCTGGGGAGAAGGGAGCGTTTGAGTTTCTTTATTTCATTTCACTCCTTATGATCGATCGTTTGTTTGTTTGTGTGTGCACCGACCTGCTGTGAGAAGCCACAGAAGAACTGGTAGAGGAACTGGGGGAAGATGAAACAGACATTCTGGGAGAAAGAAAGCAAAAGAAATGAGACAACTAAAGAAGTAAAACTGGAGAAAGCAAAAGAAATGAGACAACTAAAGAAGTAAAACTGGAAACAAACACTGTTCATGAAGCGAGCAGACACCTTGTAGAAGAAGTATTGCACGAGTTCGGAGATGCGTATGTAGTAATAGTGTCCGTGGACGAGCAGCATCTTCTTGAGGTGTTTGAACTTTGGGATGGCATAGTCGCTGTTCCTCACTGCCTGACGACCCTCCTTACCCATGATCCCTGGAGAGGCAGATAGAGCTTCGTCTTTACAACGATATCATTTATTAAAAAAGTGTTACAGCACTGAGAAAGTGTAGACTCGTACTGACCGACACCAACGTGGGCCTCGAGGATCATGCTGACATCGTTGGCTCCATCTCCGATGGCCAGCGTGATCGGGTGCTCCTTGGAGGCTTTGATCAGCTTCACGATCTAGAAATTCAACATCAAAACACTGAGTTCACATCCTGGAGTGATGCTTTGTGTTTGGGCTCAATACACTCCCGGAAACCATCGGCGATCAGACGATATGCCGTTGGCATCTGTACCTGTGCTTTCTGGAGCGGCGCCATTCGACAGCAGAGCACGGCGCTGCAGTTTCGGCAGATTTCCAGGAAGATCTCTTTGTAGTTCCCTGAGTTTGAGTCCTCCTGTGGCGGCCTCATCACCGCGGAGAGGGTGGCTCCGTCGATGATCAGACCGTAATCGGTACAGTCACCTGATAAACTGGACAAACAGAAGATCCGTCAGTCTCTACAGAGGACTGCTTCACTGTGATCTAACACCGTTTCCCCACGCTCACCCGGAGAAGGTGTCCCTGGTCATGCCTCCGTGCTGCCTCAGGACGGTCCTGCTCAGGTCGAACAGGACGTCGTGAAGGCTCTGCTCCTCGGTGCGTTTGGTGGTCAGCTCCAGGATCTGGGTGTTGCGGTGAAACAGCTTGCTGGCGTAGCAGGTCGCGGCCGCCGTCTCCATCTTGTCGCCGGTCAGCACCCACACCTTCATGCCCGCCTTGTGGAGGGACTCGATGGTGTCCGCCGCTTTTTCCTGGAGCCTGTTGTGAAAATAATTATTGCAACAGAACCATTTGGATCTTCTGCACAGGAGGAGTCGACCGTGTCCCCCCCCCTACCTGTCCTCCACAGCGGTGGCTCCCAGCAGTATCAGGTCTTTCTCGATGATGTCGTACGCCTCGGCCAGTCGTTTGTCTCGGTCTTGCAGCGCCAGCTTGGCCCCGCTCAGCAGGTGACAAACCTCCTGGTACTGTTCGGGACTCAGAAGCCGATAGGCGACACAAAGAGTCCTCAGACCCTCCTGGAGGACAGGCGAGATTCAAACTGGGTTATACACAGAGGACATTTTTCCAAACACACAGAGAAATACAGATATTTGCTCGACTCTCGGCCTTCAATGCGAGTGCGTGGGCAGCGGCCGCTCTTTCTGTTTGAACCTCCCGAGCAAAACACCCACCAGATTTATCTGGAGCTGCAACCACGACAGAAGCAAGCTCTTACTGACCTGGTTTCCTCTCACTCTGTTTAGTTCAGCTCAGCTGATCATATTCAGTTCTGAATTTTTGTCATTAGGTTTGAACAGTTTGCAGCCATGAAGTGAGTTTTTGGTGTTTCACGCTGTTAGAAGCCACACCGGACCCTCGATGGAAAATTACAGAACACTATTTGATGGAAGTGGGCCATGCTCCACTGATCGACTTCCCGCGGTAACCATGGAGACCGCTGTGACCATGTGCCGTAACTGTGGAAACCGCTGAAGACACACAACCTTTGAAATAATATTCACGGAGGAAAAAATATCTATAGGAAGAGGGAACGTGTGTGTGTGTGTGTGTGCTCTCACCACTGCGTTATGCTCCACCCGAGCTTTTACTTGCTCCACCTTGCCTGATATAACCCGGGGGAAGATGGAGGAGTCGGCACCTTTACAGAACAGATAGAGCTGACCTGCTCACACACAAAAAGACGAGAGGGAAGTGTGTGAGAGAGGAACAATGCACATAAAGCTGACTGTACGCATGCAGACTGACAGTCTGAAGTGAATTACCAGAGCTGGACCTGACGATCACGCTCATCCTCCGTCTGACGGAGTCGAACGTCAAAACCTCGAGCAGCTCAAACCTGATAAAAACACAGAGAGATGTGCCCGAATCAGCCACAGTACTGACTCTTTGGATCCACTTGGGATGAAATGTTTCATTTTAAAATCGTGCTTAAAGATCTCAAACATACACAGACACAGAGTTTTCATCTCTGTTCATTACTCTTCTAAATTAAAACTCGCAGCGAGAAGGCTGCTGGTCTCAGCGGTTACTAGCACACTCCCACTTGTTGCAGTAATATTACAATAACACACACACATGCACTTTAGATGAACTCTAATCACTGCTGCTAACAAAACCACAGTGTTCAGATATGCAAATAATAGAAATCAACAGAGGTTTCTACGTCCACTATAAATAATTGTTGCAGAGAGGCCTAAAGGGACACACTCACCTCTCAATCTCATCCTCCCTATTCAAGATCTCCATGTGACTGTCCTTGAGTCTCAGATAGGTGAAACCGAGCCTGCGGCACAGAGAAAAGCGCCATTGTTGGAAGCAGAGTGAATGAACTGACTGTGTGCGTAGAGAGAGAAACTCTGAGAGACGGCTTTATTCGCAAATTCATTGTGTGTGTGTGTGTGTGTGTGCTCCACCTCTTCATGCCCTCCACCAGCGCCACCTCGTCCGGAGACGAGGAGATGTAGAAGGAGGTGGACTTGCCCTGGTGGATGCCCTGCTTGATCCCGTCCACTGTCTCCTCCTCCTTCACCTGAACCGTGTGGCACAAACACAGCGCCCGGAAAAACAGCTCCTCGTGCTCCTGAGGCGGACGGACAACAACGCGGGGTTAATATACACGCACACACACACACACAGACACACAAGCTGAGGATATGCTCACCCTCGCCTCGGGTCCTGGTGATGTGTCGATCATGTCCATACCGGCACCAGGCATCACCTAGCAACAACAAATGATATCTTCTGTCATTATGTACGAGGCTGCCAGCTTGTCTGTTCCCAGCGTGTGATATCCGGTCGTTACCTGTCCGTTAAGGATGACATGAGGGACATAAACGTGTCCGTCCACACAGCACTCGATGAACTCCATGTTGTTCTCCGTCAGAGTCCCCGTCTTGTCTGTAAACACATACTCCACCTGGGAACAGAGCAGGATAACGTGTTCACGTCTAATCTACTGCATCCTGCGTAAAGTCAGCGGCGTTCGTCGCTACCTGTCCGAGCTCCTCGTTCAGGTCAGACGTGTTGACCACGGCTCTCTCTCCCAGCTCCTCGTCGAACATCTCGTCATCCCACATGATGAAATAGGAGCCGAGGAACTTCTGCATCTCCACGGTGACGTACATGGAGACGGGAATGATGTAGTTGAAGAGGACCATGAAGGCCAGGAAGTCTGTGAACGCCCTGATCACCTGAGGAAGACGAGAGGGTAAAGCGAGAGGATGAAGAATTTTGCTTTCCAGATTGGGAGGCCGTGACGTGACGAACGGACTCACGATGTGTCTCTGTCTCTCCGATTCGGTCCTATCGTTGTACCACGGCTCGTCTCTGTTTGGGTCGGCCTGCCACACGTACTTCAGCACCGTGTTGACGAAGGCCTTGCTGATGAGGATGAACAGGTAGACCACCAGGTAGGCATTCATTGACCTGCAGGTAGAGAGAGAACGTTATGAATAATACAGCAGATATTTTCTGGAGGTGTTTGGCTAAATTAGAAGCAAATATCACACTAAATAAATCTCGGACTGAGAAACTCAAACTCTGTCCGAGGTGAAAGGCTGAGACAAGACGTTTACTCTGTGCCAAATTCATTTTGGCATATACGACTCCAACGAGTTAAACCAGACGCACGCCGTTTCCAAGTGTAAATGTAATCCACCTACAGTCAGTCATATCTGCACGCCATCTGGATACAAGAGGCGCGTCAACGCCAGATGGAAAGAAACCGATCCAGTCAGCAAGGCGAGCCAGAGACACTCTCAGTCAGTGAATTATGAAGAAAAGCTTAGACGGACAGTGGGAAATTATAAATGATCATCTAAGCGAGTGTTAAGTTAGAAAAAGGGGACGCTGCTGAAGTCAATCATCCTCCAGAACCAGTTCATAATCTGAAAGCGAGACACAGAGAGCTTACTTTTCCACTGCGGACCGCTTCTGAGTCTTGGACTGGTAGTTGAGCGCCATCTTGGTTTCCATGCCGGTGTAGATGGCAACCGCTGCAGGAAGAGTTCAATTTTTGATCAGCAGTTGTCATGGAGATATGTGCAACCACGTAGGATGTTTTCTAAGTGTATATTACCGTAGATGTACTCTGTGTTTTTGAGCGTGGCCCCTCGGAGCAGCAGGTTCTCTGATCCTAACGGCCTGCAAACACACAACAGCTTATTTTTAGATTGTTGCGTCGCTCTTATTTTGAAGGCGTTTCATCGTAGTGCACCCAACAATAACGTCCTTATGTGTGCAGTTATTGTACTGAACAACCAAAAAGATATTCCTATTTTACAACCATCGAAGTAGGGTAATACAAGTGACAAGTATTATTTTTATTTACTGACACATTCCTGTTAAATATTCAGGTTACCTGGCCACTGGCTCATTGTCCATGTAGATGTTGATACGACCCACGAATCTGTGCAGAACGGAGCAAACAGAGAGACGTTTTTTTTAGACATTTATAAAGATAAACTCAGTTTTTCAGGCTTGTGCGTGTATGTGTGCCATACTGACTTGTACAGGTCCGGCTGCGGTTGTTCACATTCTATAGTAGCGTGGATGGAGTCGACCTCCTGCTCTGTGTTGTACGCTTTGGTGTCCTGAACTGCAAAGTACGTCTGAGGAAAGGGAACAAATCTTTAAAATACTCGAATAACAACTTCTTAAAAACGTCCCGCATCACGTTAACACGCTTCGTGCCGGACGTACCTTGTGGCTGCTCTCTCCGTCCAGACTGGCCGTGGTGACGTAGCAGACGCCCTCGTCTCGAGACGTGGACAGGAGGATGAGGTCGCAGGGAAAAGTCTCATTTTCTTTCACAAAGACGACGTCTCCGACCTAAGACAGACAGCATTATGTATTACATATTTAATTCATCACTAAACGACACTAAGGGCCAAAATATTAGATGCACTGAGCGACTTTCTGATGAAAAACAAGAGTCTTCATGCAAGGCGTTGTCACTTATCTACTAATGCATTCAGCCTGACCGTCTGCTCCACCAGCTCCAAACCTCCACCAGACGAGACCAGCCATCAGTCACACACATTTCCACACATTTACTCCCTCACCGAGCCTGTAACAGATCCTCCGTATCTGATATTTTAGCCGCGATTTCACTCTGAGTATATTATATAACACACATTAAAGTAACGGCAGCTAAAAGATTGGAATAAACACACACACACACACAGAGATACAGAGAGCTTAGTAGCAGGAAAATCCTTTGGCATGAGCCCAAACGTCTGTTCATGACAAAAGCATACATACCCTGAGCTTGCGACTTTGTTTGCGGACCACCTTTCCGTGCTGCACCACGTGGACCGGACACTGGTTGACAGAGTTGTCTGCTTTGTGTCTCAGCCAGTCCTCGTAACCCTGACAGACGGAAACAGAGACAGAGATGTGATGAGGTGTGTGTGTGTGTGTGTGTGTGTGTGTGTGTGGATGATGAGGTGTGTGTGTGTGTGCATCAATGCCAATAAAGCGAAGCAAAGTGAGACTAAACCGATCGAGTCTCACCTGTTTAATGGCGGTGACCGTGATGACGAAGAAGAGTGGCAGTCCGCTGGTGATGGGGCTGGTGGGAGTGTCGATGATCAGCTGGAGAGTGGATTCAGGGAAACTTTAGAGCAACAGTTGTTAAAACCGTAAAACGTCTGTCAACTCGTCAGCAGCTCTTACCTGAACCAGAAATATGATGAGGAAGTAGAAGTTGGCCACTCTCCTGAACTGCTCGAACATATTCTTGGGGATGAAGTTCCAAAACGTGTACTGGAAACACGAGACGCTTCGGTCAAACAATACGCTCAGTGAGAGTGTTTTTAAATCACAAAGCACATCGGTAGATATCCGACAACGGAAACTTCCAAACAGACTCGAATTGAAGATATACGGCTGCAAACACGAGAATAAATGGAGGCCATAAGACGTTTTCTGATGAATATTAGATTATACAAGCAGGGATCTTTGTGTGCGCGTGGGTGTTCTCGCTGACCTTGGAGGAGACTATTCTGTTGTCGGGGAACCTCTGCTGTATGAAGGCCTCGGTTCCCGGAGGAGGCTCCTTGTGTCCGATGTAAATCGTCCTGCTGTCCACCCAGTTCTCCTCACCAACACACTGCAGGGAATAACAAAAACAAACAGAAAACACGAGTTCTGAGTGTGTGCTGGGGGATTATACGTGACATCATTTGTCAAACTGTAACAAGGTTTTAACGGGAGATAAGTATTCTGCATTCACACACGTTCACACACCCTGTCAAAACACTCCCACACACTAATGACAGACTTCTGTGTGACACACACACACACACACTTACAGAGCGTTAGAATGAATGAGTAATTTCCAGTCAAATGAATGAGAGCTTTTGTCACCACGGTTACACAGACCTGCATGTGACTTAGACTGGAATACACACACACACACACACACACACACACACACACACGTTGACAATGATTATTATTAATTATCATAATTAATATTACTACTCGTTCTCTGATGATGTGTCAGAAACTCTCAAAGTTTGGCTGATAATCTGTAAAAACAAGTTATAACACGTAGAGTAGAAGTTTCTTAGTGATGCTTCCTCTGGTTTAATGTTTAGTGTTTGTAATTAATGAAATATTAAAAATATGATGCTAAACATTATAATTTGGAAAATAAACGACACACACAGCACACAGTCTCAGTGTCGTTTCAACAAGAACTAAGTAAGATCTTTAATCTTTAAGTATTTCAGGCAGGACTGGACCCGCACACACACACTTTATGACCAGTTGGATTTAGGGAACACACACATTATTCAAGTATTACCTCCACGCAGTGCACTAATCCTGTGAAAACACCAGTTTACTACTCAAACAAAGGCTGCCACTGATGATTCTTTTCCATTATCAATGAAGCTTCTGGTGATTTTCTTGATTTATTAATCACGTTTTGTCTATAAAATATGATTTATGTGTTGATATAGTCTGTTCTGCTGCGTTTTTAAATAAAGTCACATATATCTCACATATTTCTGCTTCTGTTTTTTATTGGTTCCCACACAAACAGTGCTTGTAATGTTCAGGAATGAGCAGCTCGAGTCTCGTCCAGAAGGCTTTCGTGTCGCAGCAGGTCCTACGTGTCTTTAAGCACATTTTCAACTGTAGTGACCAGAATAGGCGGCACGCCCAAGGCCCGAGACACGCCTGATCCTCTCTCTCTCAGCCGTGAAACGTTTTCTATACACGGCGACTGTCAATCAAGACAAATAGACCTGGTGTCAGTCGTTTAAATTCATCACTAAACACACACACACAGGCTGGCTAACAAGAGATGACAGTAATCTGTGGCCGCTGAATGAGATTGAGTGTCAAGAGAGGCTGTGTGGCCCAGTTTCTATACTATCTCCCTGACACACACACACACACACACACACACACACACACACACACACACACACACACACACACACACACACAGTAACTGGTTAACTCCCTGCTCTAAGATTACCTTGTTTAGGACAGAGGGGCTATTTATATCCTGTGACCTCCAACTCTCTATGAGACCACAGGGAAGGGGAACGAGGGGGAGGGAAATTGAAAATTGACGAACAAATAAAAATTGATATTCGCCCTCTTCTTTACCTTTCTGACTGACAGTGCCGATGCCGGAGTGCGCCAACTGACTGCTGTCTGATTTACGGCGAGGGAGAAGATGAAAAACCAGACAGCTTCGCCAACTGTGCCGCCCACGCAGCGCTACTGTTCCTCCTCCTCTCCCACCTGCCTGCTCCGTCTGCTTCACCTAACACATTTTCTTTTACGCTTCCTGTTTGTTGTCTGCGGCTGGAAACGAGCCATAAATGCACAGGTGCACACGGGCACAGCGGTTCTGCTGCAGAGAATGGACAGAACTTATGAAGGCGAGATGGTATTCCTGCTTTCCTGTGAGAACTTCTCTGATTTATGCCTGTTGATGTCTCATCTTTCACATTTGGACTGCTGGTTAGACAAAACAAGACACCCAAGATGTCTTTTTGGAAACTTGTAACAGGAAGTTTTTCTGTATTTTCTAGGTTGAGTGACAGTTTTTAGAGTAAATGAGAAGACAACTAGATCGAGACCAACCAGAGTGTTTCAAGACTGAGTCAAGACCAGGACCAGACAGTATAAAGCCGACTTTAGGTCGCTGAGATTCACATAAACTCTTCCTCTCTTCTCTTCCAGACGCTGCATCGCAGATGAACTCTTTGCGGTTTATTCCAGAAGATTTTGGCTGACGTCTCCTCCCGGGCAGTTAACAAATAAATCAGACAGTGCACGGACGATTAAGAGACGTCCCCGCATTCGTGGTCTTCACGGGTCTTGAAGTCTTTGTCTGACACCAAGACGAGACTGGATCTCGAGTGCTACAACACTGAGAGGAGAGGCAGCGCTTAGTAATGAAGTATCTTTGCAGAGTCATAGTGGTGCACAATCCACATAGAAAAGGTTTTACTTTTATTCAGGAATTCATCATATCAGCCGCCAGTAATAAGTAGTTTTCAATTTTCTGGTTGCGGGGGGCTGGAGTCTATCTCAGCTGACACCTACGGGCAATTTAGAGTCACCAATTAACCTGTTGGATGTCTTGGACGAGAAAGTCGGAGTACCCGGAGAGAAGCCACGCAGACACGGGACAGACATGGGGTTCAAACCAGGAATCTTCTAACATGGAAGCTGGTAGATTCAGATGTATGATCGGATGAATCCATGATGATCACACGCAGTGAATGGAGGCAGATGGCGCTGGCTGAGAATCAGTGGGCCTCCTCCTCCTCCTCCTCCTCTCTCACTGTCATCTCTTCCACTTTGTCCTGAAAGCAGCTTTATTGGTTTTCTCACCTCTTTCCGCCTCTCACCACCTGAGCGGCCTCTAAGCCCGACGATAACATCCCCCGTATCGATTACGCTTAGGCTTTCATCCGGATTCGGGCTTTTTACATGAAAGGCCTGTCTGCGTGTAATCAAATAAAACAGCATCTTGGCAAAAATAAAAGCCTGGCTTATAAAATAAAAAACGCTTTGTGTTCGCTCAGGCCTTTAGCCTTTGGATGTAAGCGGAGACTTTGGGCTATTCTGGAACCTTGATAATCACTTTTAGCGCCGTTTCATGTTACAGGACGCGGCAGGTTTCAGGGGTGTATTTATAGTTGGAAGGGAAACATTTGTGGTCAGGAGAGAGAGGATGGAGAGAGCTCGCAGGCTTTGTTTCTGTCCGTCTCACTCGGCTCCTACATCCACTTTCCTTGAAGCCCCGGCAGGAGAAAGCAGCATGCACACACAGAAACCCTGCAACATGAAACACGCATGACAGCAGTCTCCTGTTCTTCATGTTTTATGTGTTTACGGCGTCAGAAATGGGATTATTGGAGTGATTTCAGAGTCAGGATTTAGGTTTTTAAAGGCACGGACACACAGGCAGGTGAACAGAGCAGTCATGTGTGTTTTAAAGAAGTGAAACTAACACTGAATGTTATTTTAAAACGAATTAAGCCACGTTCAGACAGCAGGTTAACCCATCGAAGGGGAAAGTTGCAGCAGCAACGACAAATCTCCAGTGGCTTGTTCAATCGAAACAGCCAATCAGTCAAGTGGAGAGCACTTTCATCAATACTAAAATATACTAAACGGTAAATGAACTGTACTTATGTTGCCCCTTCCTCAATGGTGCAGCCTTCGGGAGCGGTTTGGAGTTCAGTATGTTGCCCAAAGAGAAGCGACTCCCCGTCATGTCCTCTTAAAAGACACTAGAAATTATATCCAGCTTCCGAAATAAGCCTGAAAATCCGACAGTGAGAACGCGATGGAGATTGTACGCAAGTTGTATGCATGTTTCAGCTGGTCGTGAATCTTTGGTCTGACAAAAACTGCTTCCTTTCATTCTTTTGCGATCAGTAAATTGATTAAATATTGAGTTTTTTGGGAGACAGAGAGACGTTTAATGTCTTCAATGTCTTTTAGTCTTGATGTTTCATTTCTCTGTCTGTACTGAGGTGTAAAAGTGACATCCAGCTCCAGCAGATCCACGCAAAAAAAAAGAAGAAATATTAAGACAAACTGCATCCGTCACATCTTAAATCTTTACTTGATCACGTGTGTGTTGATTCCCACAGGATTTGAACACAGCATGGGAGAGTCACAAACCGATGCCCGGCTGTGATCGGGAACAGAGGGCCGTATTGTAAACAGGAAGACCCAGACACACCCACACACACACACACACACACACACACACACTTCCTCTCACCCTCCGACAACAACCACCCGCCCGGACCAGGAGAGACAAAATCATGCTGATGTTCTACGTTACAGTGTAAGAGAGCTCCTCTAAAGTTCAGACACGCTTCATTTCCATGAAAATCAATTATTAACGAGCACATGACACACACGAGCAACGCGCCATTACAGAGCAAAGCTTTGATAACCACAGTGAACGCATCGTTTTCAGGAATGTCTACATCATTTACAGCTCGTACAATATTAACCTGCACTGCCAGATACCTTTATTATTAACTCTGGTTCCCTTTGTGCCACATGTACCAGCGTATAAACTCAAGTCCTGACTGGTGGCTGCATCTTCATCTAAACTTATGACCAGGGGTGACATTTACACACATGAACACCTGAGGCTGAGCCTTTGTAAATGAGGCGCACGCTCGACTGGGTGAGCTGCCAAAATTAAAGTTTAACTTCCTTCGAGTAATTAAGCTCAAATATGCGTCCACACACACGCACGCACACACACGTGCTATTTTCAGGTCATCTCTGGCAAAACTAAAGCGAGCTTAATCTTGACGTCTTCGTCAGATTTCAAGAACACAGCCAGCATTACTACCTATGTTGTGTTACACTGTAACACTGCGTGTGTACTCTGACTGTACTGTGGATTAGAGAGCAGCCAGAGTAGTCGTGTGAGTTTGACAGTCAGAGCGGCGTTCAGTCTGTCAAGCACAAATAACACTCGCAGGAGAAGAGACACCGCTGCAACGCGACACAAATAACTATTGTCTGTGTAGGCTGAGCTGTCGTTCTACTGATGACCAATCACGGAGTGGTTTTATCTCCCGCTGCAACAGGCGGCAGCTGAAAAGAAGTCCACGGCAACCTGCGGGCTGTGATACCGCTGACGGACACACACACATCGCGTTCATCGTCGTATATCAGGGTTACATGTTAAACACACAGAGTGTGTGTGTTATCTCTCTGCTGCGACTGAGCTACGGAGATAAGAGCAATCCCTGAATCACTACACGTTAAGTGCAGATTTACAGCATGTGTTGACTGCTGCACTTGCGTGGATGTGGGGGGATATTTTGGGAATGAAGTGAGGTCGGTGGAGACGCTCAGGCCTTCTGTTTATTCTCAGTATTTGGAGCAGCGTTTTCCAAAGTCACCACTTTCTTCACGGCTGCTCCCGATGGACTGGAAGTTTATAAAAAGGCTCCGGAGCAGGTTGAAAATAGCAGCCGACGAATCTTTCATCTGCATGTGGATAGGCCAGTGCTGCTGCTGCTGCTGCAGAGTGTACGTCCACACTGCGGAGAGATAAAACTCAAATGTTGTGGAGGATTCAAGATTTAACGTCGACTCCGCCTGCGCTGTTTATGTTCTTATCTTTATAAAAGGTGTGTGATAACCTGATAAGCCTCCTGATATCTGTGTGTGACCGTCTGGGTGTGAGTCACAGGTTAAATACCAGCTGTGTTCCCCATCTGTCACCATGTCATCAGCCTCGCCCCGGGGTCAAAAGGCCAGACCGAGTAATGATAACGCTCGTCATCCGCTCTCGAAAGCCACCAGAGGAGGTGTGTGTTCACACTGCGAGGGAACAGGCGCAGTGATGTGGACGCTCTGATCAAAGATGCCCACGGAGGAGCTTTATGACCTTCAGCAGCCAATCAGCGGAGAGTTTTAATTCAGCCTGTCTGCAAAAAGTTGAAAAAAAGGCAAACTGGGTTTGATATCCAGACGCTATGATGAACATTTTGAATGTTCTTTCATCGCCGACCACAAACCCGACGTGTGATCATTTTGCGAGGGGCAGGGCCGGCACAAACGATGCCTCTGGCTCAGTTATGCGTCCCAACACATCCATGCATGTTTCACACCTTAATACTGATGCTGCTGTGTGTGTGTGTGTGTGTGTGTGTGTGTTTGTGTTTGTGCATTACCAGAGTGAGGGAGAGGACAGAATACTAATCAGGTGAAACCAGGCCAGTCTATAAAGCATCTGTGTGTGTGTGTGTGTGTGTGTGTGTGTGTGTGTGTGTGTGGTTGGTTACAAAGCAGTCAGGACTAGAAGGGTCAGATCAGTAAATCCCCCTGAGACAAACACACACACACACACACACCTGATGAGAGCACTGTTGGTATTAATCAGAGTCAGCGAACTTTTACGATTCAGCATTTGTACCGCTACATCTGTGTGTGTGTGTGTGTGTGTGTGTGTGTGTGTGTGTGCGTGTGTGAAATACCAATAGATATTATCATAACTCTACACCTGCATGTCCTTACAAGCCACTGTGTCAGTTAAAAGAAGGACCGGGGGAAACAAAGAGTCTGAAATAAATCCACTGAAACAGTTTAAAGGTCCAGTGTGTCTCCTCCTCACGTCACCCTCACCTTCCTCCCGACACGAGGCCGTCAGTATTTAGTTAAAATATTCTTATTTTCAGGTGATAATACACCAGTGAAAACACAGTTATATAGAATATTATATTCCATGTCTGCCTTATTCTGAAAATAACTGCACCTTTAATTGAAATAAATAAATCAGTCTAAAACAGCTTTTAATTGGACTTATTGCGATTTATACCCCTTTTGTTGCTCATTTTATCGCTATATTACTACTAACTTTTACGTTACTGTTACCGTTAGCTATAGTGTGATTATAACTGCTACAGTTCTTAATAATACTTCTGTTTCTGCAACCACTACAACTCCTCCTGCTTCTCCGACGACTACCGTTATGTTTATTTAGCCTGCCTACGATGTTTGCTGCCGGTGTTAATTGCAATGACAAAGTGATTAATGAGATAATATGATTGAGAATCAATGCGGCTTCATGCTGTAACGATGGTGGAGACACCTCGGGGGAAGGAACGTGAGCGTGAACTCTCCGGAGATCATCCATCACCGAGTTAGAACAGAGACGTTCACCTGCTTCCATTAGCTATGTGGGTCAGCAGATCACTGTACAGCTGTGTGTGTGTGTGTGTGTGTGTGTGTGTGTGTGTGTGTGTGTGTGTGTTCTTTCAAATGCGCATCTTGGTTTTTGGAAAGACGTCATATGAATAAGATTTTTTATTATTAACGAGGGCACGGTGTGTGTGTGTGTGTGTGTGCTGCTGCAGCTTGTATCTGTTGTGACTGCGCGGCGAACAGTCTCTCCTTCTTTTACACAGTGCGCACCAACACACACACACACACACACACACCTCCCACAAGACCAACACATCCTGCTGAATCACTGTTCCCCTCTCTCTCTCTCTCTCTCTCTGTGATAAACTATTGAAACTGGGAGAGAAATGGGGCGAGAGTAGAGAGGGAGCGGAGAGGTGTAACCTCGGTGCTTGTGTCAGCTACACAGAGAAATTCATTAGCCTGGTTTTCACAGAGCGGCTCTCAGAGGGGATAACGCTGCTGCTTCTACCTCCAGATTCAAAAGCGACGCCGCTGTAATGACTCCGAATACTCCCGAGTTACAAACATTCTCAGAGCAGAAGAAAGTTGCTTCTTATGTGCAGACACGACGCGGGAGGCGGACAGTAGACCATTGTTGCAGACTTCCTGTGGTCATTCTTTGGATGTCAGGGGAATAAACTTACACACACACTCTTACTTGCTTCATTGTGTTCGCTTTGTGTGTGTGTGTGTGTGGAAGGGATCACATGACCCCCACCCCCTCCTCCTCCGTGACTTGCTGCATTCAGGCCACGTGGGAGTAAATGTCGTAATGAAAACATGGAAGCTTTCAGCACTGACAGTCAGCAGCAGCTTTGTGTTATGTCTTATAATTGTGCTGTAATTTCCATCGCGCCCACACACACACACACGAACGCAGCACAATAGGAAGCCGCTTCACCTCCTGCTCTCCGTCGCTCAGCAGGTGGTCGATTACAAAATGCCAACGACTCGGCTCGACTCGCAGACGTCACGCAGAGAACATGACTCAGCGTCGAGGCCGTCAGAAACGTTTCTGCGAGTTACAAACTACAAACATCATCAGGTCCAATAAGTAACGTTGTCTGTGTTTGTGCGAGTGTGTGTGTCTGTGTGTGTGTGTGAACACCCAAGTCACACTAAGTGCCTGCATCGATCTGTGGACACTCAGCTCGCTTTAAATAACTCCATCACTGCTGCTGCCTTTCAGCAGTCTGTGTGGATTCAGCTGAATATGACGTGCTGGATAAAGTCCTTTTAGATTCAGACCACATGACAGCTTGAAGTTGGGCTGGTTTGCTGAGATGATCAAATGCAGACGTGCAGCTGCAACAAGACTAACGACTAAAGGCGGACACGGACGTGTCAGCAAGGTCAAACATCTGGGCACAAACATCTTTTCAAAAAGTTAGCAGTTCAAAACTGCTGCAGCTTCACTTCAGTCGTGCGTACCGATTGATTTCTGCCATGTGTAGTAACGGTATCGACCAGATAAAAGGCTACAGTTAGAGAGCGCGTGCTGTCCGGATGACGCACGTTGCAGTGATCCCATCAGGAGGAGGAGACCACGCCGTGAAGGAGGATCATCTCTACGGGAAGCACAGCTAGCCTAGCTTAGCACAAAGACTGGAAACGGAGGGAAACAGCTAGCCTGGGCTCACCAATTAACCATCAGATCGTCTAATCCGCTTGAAAATGATTATTTGTGGGTCACTCTTCACAGTGACCTCTTAGGGGTATCTTCTGGTTGCCTAGCAACCTCACAAAAGACTCTTCCCGCAACTTCATTAAGCTTTAACGGACAGACACGACTGTTATCACGTAATTGTTCGAATTCCTTGAAGTGCCGCGGCTACGTCAAGACAGAAATGAATAATTTTGGTCAGCTGAGAAGCTGCTTTAGTAACTTTTATAGCTTCTATAATACCTGTGCGCACAGCTGGCTGCACCTGTGCGGTGCTAAAATTCATAATCACACTGAAGAAAACTGATTTTTTCTTTTGTATTTAATGTTTCTGACTCGACTCTTCCACCTACAAAGCACTCAGGGCAGACGCCGTAATGCATTTATATTCGTGGTAATGACCTGTGTTCCTCCGGGGATTCATTACACGAGTCAGATCTGTTCATCAGCCGTTTTTATTTATCCTCGGGGTGACACTGCCATTAGCCCTCGGCCCGGCGTACATGTGTTTTACCTCGCTCTGATGGTGCTTTCACTTCCTGCTGTTAAGTAATGCCGTCTACGCGTCTCCCAGGAGCTCGGAGGAAAATACCAAAATGCTTTCAATACTTTGAAATCTTTATTTCCCAACTTCTCATCCCTCCCTCTGTCTCTGTCTCTGTCTGTCTCTCCCGCTCGTTAATGGGAGCACTTCTCGGTCTTCCCTAATGTTTGTCCTGTTGGGACACACACTGCTGCTTAATGGTGTTCATTACACTGCTTGTGTTGCCGGTAATCATTCCCAGACTTGACACACACACACACACACACACAAAAGAAAGCTGTGTGTACCGCTGTGTCTCTACAACTCAGCGGCGAAATTATGATTCATATTTATTTACATTATCAATCGCTTAATCTGACATTTTTATTAATTAACTGTCCTGTTAACAGCCCAAGCAGACATGCTCATGTTGCCCTGAACTCAAAGGTAATCACTTTATTATCATATATGACAAAGAAAAGCATCAAATCATCACATCTGAGAAGCTGAAACCAAACTATTTCGATATTTCTGCTGGAAAAATGACAGATCAGTTCCTCCCGATCAAACTGACTCCGTACAGCTCCAAATAAAATATAGAAAAGACGCTATGTCGGCCGGGTTAGCGTCATCAGTCGCCTCTCAGGATTTTTGGGTACAGAAGTTTCAAACTGTTGACGCCAACGCAAACAATATTTCTGTAAACTCGCCAAACGCTTGGATCAGCAGCGCGAGATAAGTGCCTTTAACCCGTCACCTCGACTCTTACCTGAATCAGCCTCTTCATTCTTACTGACCTCAGCACTCCATTCATACTCTGTCAGGTAGAAAATATGCCATGCTGCAGTCTAACGTTATACCACCAGGAGTTAAAGAGGCATTAGGTCTTTAATGAGGACCCGCTCCTGCCTGACCGTGCATCCTGTCTGTCTGTTTAAAACTCCTCTGTCTCTATCTCCATTTCTTCTCTGACTCATGGAGACTCGAAGGACTCTAAAAATCGATCATATGACGATCAACTGATCCTGATTCCACTCTCTCCCTCTCTAAAGAAAAGGATGTTTGTTTCATCAAATGTCACAAACACACTTTAAAAGCACCAACTAACGGCCGTGGAAAAAGTTTCCCGTTCTTCTATCTATCACATTAGTTTGTTCTGTGCTCCGCCGCTCTCTGTTCTGTCCTGTTTCATTGTCATGTGTCCCCATGAATCCTGCTGCCCTTTCACGTCGCCCAGGAAGACAAATACACACTCTGGCGTCAGTAAGAGGGTGCAAGAGAGGAGAAAATGACTATATGCTCGGTTTGCTCTTCATTATCTCCTTGACAACCATGAGATCTTTCTCTGGCGCTCACCGCTGACTGAACCCTCCTCTCAATTATCTGACCGTTTATCCTCCTCCTTTCCTTCGGACTCTGTCAGATCCAGAGCTATGCTATCTTTTGGTCACACGTGACTCATTTCCTCAAGTGTGAATACGACATCTCAGCTGGAGAGTCACAGGACAAATCAGAGGGATAAGGGGAACCTAAGTGCATCATGTGGCCCTCATGAGACCAGTCACCTGACGTGGGCCGGCCGGCCTGCCTGTTACAGTGGAAATGGATTCCTAGCAGATCTCAGTGAGATCCTTCCAGTCGGCTGCAGAGTCACAATTACAGTTGCAGAAGCGGTAACGACACGCGTCGCCAGCGACTGAAGGTTTTTGTTTACGCTGCTCTTAAATGCACTCAGTGTTTTCGTGCGAGACAAAATGATTCATCACGAAACAAAGTGAAATTACTCAGTGAACAGAACGCTCTTAAAACGTACACCGGTGTTGGCAAAACACCCATGCGCCCGGTTTGATGCACAAACCCTGGAAGAAAGCCAGCCCGCTGAGCTCTGCATACACTTCCTCTCTCAAATATTCTTTGGATGCTGCTGCGGTTTGACTTCACGAGAAATTTACTTATCCCGCTTCGTGAAATATGGAGTTCCAACGTTTACAATACTGCACCACTGCGGAGCCTTTAAGTTTTCATCATTTGAACGAGACAATGAACAATCTGAAAGCAGTTTCTACACTTCTTTCATTAGCTGCTATTGTCGACTTTAAAGGACGCTTTCATTTCGTATCCGATGAGGGGAAAAAAAACATTCACGTCTCCCTTTGTGCTGCAGATTTAGTGCCTGATCCAACCAGGCAGCACGCAGCGTAAAAGGCCCGGCAGGGTTGCGAATTTAGGTTTGTTTGTGGCACATGCACTCAAATATTAATGCGGTGATTATTTATTAATGCTAAAATGCTACACGTAGCACGTTTAAAGGGTTTAGTGTTTGTCTTTTGGGTCGGGGGGGGTTCGTCCTGAGTAATGCTGCACTCAGAGAATTCTACCTATGTGACCATAGCTCCATTATTTATATCATTCTTCTCCCTGTGATGGAGCATCTATTCTAAGGTTTACACGTCCATCACACCCTGCAGTAACTAAAAACCAAATATGAATACATCTATGAAGCAGTTTTGGCTCATGTCAGCTCAGTACTGTATCACTTGGCGTTGCTCCGCTCTGGCAGCCTGACAGTTGGAGTGGTTAGAGAGGCTCGCAGTCGTCTACTTCACGGTGGCTGCCAAAGTGCATCGCTGATGTTACAGAACAATCGATGTTTCATGAGTTGTTCGGCTGCGAGCGCTCAGCAGTTTCAACTTAATACTTGAACTTGCTCATCTGCACTTTCAGGGGCGATAATAAAAAACACACTTTGCGTTTTGTCCCCTGGCAACAAACAAACTTTCAGAAGGAGATCTTTTATAAAAGTCGCCGTGACACGGCTTGTGAGCTGTTCCCTTTGGATGTCATTGAACAGCAAGAGCAAAAAGAGCTGGAATAAATCAGCCTGTTGTGAAAGAAAAACACACTCCGATGTCGGTATTATTCTCAAAAGACAAAGAGGAGATAATCCAAACAGGGGTGAGTCTATCTCGTGACTACAAATACAACAAATATCTGTCTTTTGTGGACGCGTCCAAAAGGCCTGACACAAGTCTAAAGAGGCACGAAGAACCTGCTGTGGGTACAGCACGCCGTGCAGGTATCCTTTCACTTCCTTTCTCTCAGAAACTGAGACACACAAAGTCAGAGGGGAAAAAAAGATGGATACAACTTCACTCTGGGTTGCGCCAACTGAAGCGTGAAGGGATTTGCTCAAGGTAACACTGCTCAACCTGAGCCACTTCAGCTCCAAAGACTTCAAAGTTTCTCTTTGGAGAGAAAAACGTCCCCCACTGACGTCTGAAATAACCCCACACAGTTAACACCACCCATCGTTCTGGGGCCTCATGGGACGTGATCATTTTCTTGCATGTCGGCGAAATTCTGCTTCAAGATTCGAGTGCTACCAATAATCAATGTGATCTATAACGACATCTCAAGCAAACAAAGCAAGGAGAGAGGAGGAGGGAAAGGGGGAGAAGTTAAATGGAAGAGGGAGAGAGAGAGGGTGACGTCTGCAGAGTGCACAGTCAGCGTTTACATATAGGAAAGAGGGGGTGAGCACTCTCGCTTCACTTTTCTTCCCCGCGCTCCCGCTCTGACACGAGGACCGCTGGGAATGCTGTGTTCCTGCAGCGAGGCGACCAGCCATCACTCCCTCAGATAGGGAGAACATTACCTGCTCCACCCGGAGCAATGTTATTATGATGACCCAAGTTCAAACAG
Organism: Larimichthys crocea; assembly: GCF_000972845.2. Classification (NCBI taxonomy): domain Eukaryota; kingdom Metazoa; phylum Chordata; class Actinopteri; family Sciaenidae; genus Larimichthys; species Larimichthys crocea. The sequence goes on along the minus strand of NC_040029.1, from coordinate 8,350,312 downwards.
CATCTCCCTCCCTCTCTCCCTCTGTAGTCGGTCTTTGGATAGAGGTCTCTATGCACCATTAACCCCGGGCCATCCATCATCTGTCTCCCTGTTCAATGGGCTGTAATACACTGTTAATGTTGCTGCGACGACACCGATACAACCCCCTTAATGGAGCTTGCGCTCTCCAGCGGGCACCGTTTGGCAACGTGAGAGGGAGATAAAGTTTTTAAAGGCAATGATTCAGGAGTTTCTACATCTTTAGTGCATCAGCAGATAAGAAAAGTTCAAAAATAAACATTTAAAAAGCAGCTTTAACTTTATAGTCGAACTCTTTTATTATACTAGTGGCTCTAAATCCAGGGAGACTCCCCCAGTGGGTCCCAATGCAAATCCGATTACCAAAATTAGCTCTTTTCTTTTTGTGAATTATTGGATAACTTGACGTCTTCAGACCCTCAGAGATTATTCCAATAAAACAAGGAGAGAAAAAAAGTTGCATTTTCAAAGTTTTTGTCCAACCAACAGCCCCAAAAACAAAAAGATGTTCTTCCGACTTGTTGTTTCAGCTCTACATGGAGTTTGGAAGATTAAATATACTCTAATAATACACATATCCTCCTTTAAAATGCAGGTTTTGCCTCAATTTCTATAGATTAAATCTGTATGTTCCTGTTTATTTGTGACATCTGTGATTAAAAAACGAGTACTTGAATGTCTGATTCCCTCCTCACCACCCAGGTAACCAGAGCTGCTTGCACATTGTGTTGTCTCGTTTTTTATTGTTGTTGATTTAGTTGATCTTCACGTTATCTTCATCTAAACAAACGCTGCTGAACGTGGCTGGAAAGTGAAGCAGCAGCCAGAAGCGAGAGGCTTAGCGAGAGCCTGTTAAATCCTCTGGGTAAAAAGAGGTTAACCCCGCCCGCCCCGGTGCACTTTGTGGATTGTGCACAGTGTGGACGAGCCGGTGTTAAATGATTAGCATGAGGCCGAGGAGGCTGTTGGCGTACACATGAGCATGCTTTCTTACAAAATAAAAGACTAATCATCTGTCCCTCGTGTGACCGTGTGGAATCCCCTCCAGCCACCCCTCAGGGCGTCCCTGGACCCCACGCTGAGCGGCCCTGCCCGTGGAAGACTCCAAACGTCAGTCCACATTGTCAGCCAGTCTGCTTATAAATTATTGACAACCAGGCTAGAGCCGAGGAGTTCATGCGATCCTCTGCCCTCTGCGTCACCCGGCTACCGCTGTATTCCACCTCCCCGCTCACTAGCCTGCATGAAGTAACACTGCAGCCACTATTCACTCGCTCTGCACGGCAGGTGGGCACAGGGCAGCAGGAGATCAGTGATTGGCTTAGATTTGAAAGTATAGCTGTAAAATGGATTAAGTGGGTGAAGGTATAGTGAACACCAGTAACCCTTTAATCCACTGTGTGAAGGCTGGAAGCCAGAGACAGACAGACAGACAGAGAGAGAGACAGACTTCCTGTCCATGGTTCCAGATTAGTCAGACAGAGGAATGCGGCCTGTCTGCTTCTAACACACCTACACACACACACACACACACAACATATCTTTGAGTTTGTCTCATTCACAGCTGCAGCTGCTTGATGTGCATTCATTTATTTATTCAGATTAAGAACAGCACACGAGAGGAACAAAGTGAGGCTGTTTTTTTTTACGCATGACCACCGCTTAACACCTCGTTTGTGCTGCACTTCTTCAAAAACAACATTTAAAGTGTGTAAATGTGGTGGATCTCTTCCTTCTTTGTACAGGAAATGGGGAACTGTGGGGAGCAACTGTCACGATCGCATCATAGATTTATGATAAACTGTGTAAAAGTGTACAAGAAAAAAAGGAAATGAGAGGATGAGATGGAGAAATGAAGCGTGAAAAGAGAAATTTGTATCAAAATAGTTACTTTAAAAAAAAGCTGAGAAAAGGTTTACAGCACGAGAACAAGAAGGAACGAGGAGTGGGGGCTCGTTTCAGGACTGCAGGCGGAGGACGGTCTATAATTCAGAACAATAAATCTTCCTTTTAAAACTTTTAACTACCAAAAGAAAGAAAGGCGAGTCAGAGCCTGCGGAGTGAACACAGTCCACTAAAAGTACGGCACGTCACTGTGATTACACTTTGTTCTCATTCAGCCTGAACGGGAGCGACAACCACGGGGACACAGCTCTGCGCGTTACGCCGCGAAACGTGCAGAACATCCTCTGCGGAGACGGCAGGAAGTAGACACGCTGCCTTTAAATGACCCCGATGTCCGGGAGTGTTTGGCATCGTCGCTCGGAAAACAGCTTAATTAATCAATTTTAACAAACAGCTCTTTGACATCCGCTGAGGTTTCAGTCCGCTTGTGTGCAATGAAAAGAAGCTTTTATTTTGAAATGCATCTGATTTTTGATACACCAACACCTTTGAGAATCTGATTAAATGCAACGCATGGATCTGATTTAAACATAACACTATATACATTTACCATAACGGGTCAAACAGAGACCCTGCTGGTTTGTTTTGGTTGTTGTATCACTTCTTCCTCGCCCTCTCTCCAAACTAAAGTACAGTGCAGGTAATAACTATTAATAACAATGATCATACAGTGTTTGCAGAAGTTTGTAATTATTTTATTTCATTTTTTAAAAGGTGCATAAACACGGAATAAAAATTTTAATTATTTTATTTTTTTATCATTATTTCGGTTATTTCTTTGTCCACTTTATTCTCTGCTCTGTTTTGTCGCATGAACATTTTATTTGACATCATTGTAAATAGAGCTCTGAATGAATGAATGGATTAGAGGTTTGAGTCTAATATAAACAGACAGAAGATATGTAAGATAGTGAAGATGTGGGTTCCGTCTCTTCTTTTATAATTTATCGTGTGCGACATAAATCATCTTTTAACGCTGCAAAGAAAAAGTCATATTTCTTGTTCGGGTTATTGTGAAATCGCTGCATTGAAAAAAAAGCCGTTATAACTTTGAGTTTATTTGCTGATAAGACGAATCTCGACATGCCCAGAGCAGAGCGGCTGTGGGCTCATGAAGAGGACCGGTTCCTGAATAAAAGCCACAAACAAACACGTCCGAGCGAAGATCTAAAGGAGGAGGAGGAACGCTGACAGATCACAGAACTGAACATAATGATCACTTTTAAGTACTAATAACAATAAAACTTCTACCCAATGTCTCATTATTCTTATTACGTAGCTATAGAAAAGGTTATAAACGGTGCTTTGGGGGAAAGTTCACATGGAAATGTCTTCTCACGTGCTGCGATGGTGATGCTGGATGTAATTTGCTTGCATTAAAGTAAAGAGACATACTAGGTTCTAAAATAAAAACTGAATTCATGATTTCTTTTTACAGATGTGGTCAGACAGAGCCCTCCATCACTTCTCTGGCTCCAAGTATTGACTGATATTTCATAAATTTCCTGTATTGACAGTTGGATGAATGTCCCTAACCCTTGGATTCAAACGTTCAGCAGTCTCTCTGCAGCTGCAATACAATCAATTTAACCCATTTGTCTAAAGCAGTTATCCAGATCAATTACAGCAGCAGACCTCATCAGCATCCTCTCTGTGTGCTTCTTACTCCACGTCGGCCTCCACGCAGCAGGGATTTTATTTAATCAGCCATTCGGGAGGTTGTGTCTAAGCCTCGGCTGAGCGTGGAGCCGGGTTGTGTGTGTATATAAAAACCTGAGAGAGAGGCGAACACATTACGCCGGAGACTAATGCAACTCACAGCCGCTCCACTGCTGAGCATCGATTCGACGAGCTGGGAGAAAACAACTGGATTACATAATTCATGTGACTGACTGACTGACTGCTCCATCTGTAGTCCTGCTCTGCTCGAGCATCATGAACGAGGCTCGGCATTTTTATCTGATGCAAAACGAGTTGAAACAACGCAGAGAAGCTCGAGGCGTGCACTGATTTCACCTCCTCACACACTCCATCATGAGTGGACGTGTCGCCCACACTCTCCAGGTTACTACGTTATTTACAAGCGGTCATGACGACAGGTGGACTCACTTCTTAATAAAAGCGCTGATTTGTCCAAAGGTGGTGGTGGTGGTGCAATATTTGAAATAACACAAATAATTATTGAGAAACTGGAAACCTCATTTACAAATCTGACACCTTCAGTTATTAGCAGATACTGAAACTCCTCTGAAGATGTTGTTGTTTTATATTCATACTTCATGTATGACAGGTGATTTCAAGACTTCCTCTAACAGAATGGAGCCTCATAGTGTTTCCAATCATTCCCCACAATGAGCTTCTTTCCGCTCGCGTTCAGGAGTGAAACTTAATCCGGATGAGTAGCTCTCTGCTTCGGCTGAATTTGAAACCAGTAGTGATGAACGCTCTGTTTATTGTAAAGACACACACACACATGAGGAGTTTAAAAACTCACATATCTGCTGATGAGGGTCCGCAGGGTGCTGACATCCATCCCCATCCTGTTCCTCTTTTTGTTTTCTTCTTCTTCCACTCCTTCTTCGTCTCCTTCCTCCTTCAAAAAGGTTATTTCACTGTCGGCGCTAACTTCTTTTAAATTCTCCTCCTTTGTCCATGACTTTCACTCCTCTTCCTTTCTGATAAGAAGAAATAAAAAGAAAAAAAGAAAATAAAGAAGAAGAAGAAGTGTCGGTCGGTGCCGACTGAAGCCGCTCCCGAACAACCTGAGCTCACCTTCGGGCTGGACTGTGACAGGCTTCAGTCGGAGGAGCAGGAGGAGTCCGGACAGGCACAGACAAGTGAGCCGCTCCTCCTCTGAGACCGGAGCCAGACCCGTATCAAGTCTCTGCACCTCCTCCTCCTGTGCGCGTGGACTAATAATCTTCTTGTCTCGCGCCGCGGCAGAAGGAGCTTTTCTTTCATCTACGTCACGAGGAGCCAGGTGCCGCTGCTGGCGCTGGCTCGGGGAGGTGAGCGCATGCGCACTCTGGTGTGTAATTGATTGGACGGTTGAGTTAATTAGGAGATTGATTAGTTTGCTCGGGCGTGATGGGTGGAGCAAAGATGGAGAGGTTCAGTGCGTTAAATTTACATGAGCAGGACAGGTGCGACCTCCAGGTGGAGCTCAGACAATTAAAATAAAATCTCACACTAATAAATATAATTAAAAATACTTCTAATAACCTTATACTTTTATTTAAAACTCATAATATAAAATATTGGGAGCTTTTTTTCAAATTACCTTTAAACATTTTTTTATTTTTCAATATTATTTTATAAATTATTGCTACAAATAGTCAAATAAAACTAATGAAAGTGTCATGAATTCGTCAGTGTGTGTTTGTGTTGAGGTCACAAAGGGTCAGAACTGCAACTCACGGTGCTGTGTTTCCGGAGGGAAATGTTTTCATTCATTTGTCCGTCCTCGGTTTCCCGGAGACGCTTTTCGGCGGGTTCTGGTGAAACACCGACGGCCGAGTTACCGTAATGACCACCGCCGCATCCGGCTGGAACCTTCAAAATAAAACCCACAGCGGTTAGAGAGGTAAATAATAATAATAATAATAATAATAATAATAATAATAATAATAATAATAATAATAATAATCTCACCCCATTCTTCTAAGCATGTAAGAAAAACTTTAAAAGCCGCTGTAGATACAAACAGCGAACAACAAAACAAAAAATATTTATTTTATATATATTATTCCTGCAAAGAAATACTTTAACTTTACTCACTGTAAAACACATTTAACTTTAAATGCAACCCCTCATTCTTTCTTCCTCTCTGATGGGCTAGTGCAGGGGTCTTCAGTCTTTTTCAGATCAAGGACCCCTTGGACGAGAGGCAAACAGAACAGGGTAATTCATTTTATAGAATATGTCACATTTTAAGCCTGGTCTATAATAACTTTTAGATTTACTTTATTTACCTTTTATTTCACCTTATTAACCTATTTATATACTCGGTTATTATCCTATATGTGTTGATTGGATGTATGATTGATTAAAAAAAAAGTTCATGCATAATGGAATAATTTATTTTGTAAATAGTTTTTGTCAAAAGTGTTTTGGGAATTTTAAAGAAAAACCCTTGAATAAGGAGGACTGGATTCAAGTTTAAGTTGAATTTATTATTCTTCCTAACAGTTGGTTCTTATACATTTTTTAAAATGGGCTGTCTCGGACACCTGATACAGATAACATCATAATATTCCTTTGGTTTTCTGCTCAGTAATGAGCATTATGATTCATATCCACATGGTACTCCCCTAGCCTCTCCTGTCCTTGTACTACTGATTTATAATTATTTCTCCCTGCCAGCCTCAGTAAATCACAGGCCAAATAAGGGAAGCGCGGGAGACATGCATATGTCTATATGAGTTAAAACACCTGGACCCAAGTATAATCCTAATTTTTATAACAAAAGGTAGCTTATTATTGCATATTAGTGCTTGTAGTTTACTCAATATCACTTTTGTTTTGTTTTTTTAATTCTCACGAATTATATTAGTGAAAATTGTCAATTATTGTGACAGAAATTGGCAGATCTCTACAGTCCTGGTCTAGTGAGACGTCCTATGCTCTTATTTTGAAAGACAAACGGCGCGTGTTGCGGTCACATCCTTCCTGCGTGGCGCGAGCTTGACCCGACTTGTCAAAATGGCGTTGTTCGTAGCGGCGGATCGCAGCTAGCTCGCGCTCTAACAGTGATATTCATTCAGTTTTAGGGCCACGCACGCAGAGTTATCCGCGACAGGATGGCGACCCTGGACCAGAAGTCCCCCAACGTGCTGCTCCAGAGCCTCTGCTGCCGGATCACCGGGAAAAGCGAAGGTGGCTCCGTCCGTTAGCGCTAGCATCCTCCGCGCTGGTTCGGATGCAGCGCGGAGGAAAAACGTCAAAGCGAAGCTCACTGAGAAAACTCAACATTTTGCGGTTACTCTTCATTTCTTGCTGATCGTGAATATTTTACACATGACCCGCAGACATCCGCTGAATCTTTACCGTCTCCTGTATAATTCGGCTCGTCGTTTAAACGCCGGGCGGCGACACATTTTGACAACAATCAAACTTTTTTTTAGGGCGCTTTCACCGGCTTCACTCGGTGTTACGGTTTAACGAGTGACCGTGTTAACCGGCGACTTTGTCTGTGGTTGTCATAGTTACGACACACGTTGGCACTTGAAAATAGAAATATACGTTGTATATTTTTTTACAATACGTTACAATGTAAATAATTCATCTTTAGTAACTTGTATGACTGGGTACGTATTATAAGGGTCGCCAGTTAACACGGTCGCCCGTTAAACCGTAACACCGGTGCATGTTTTGTGACTGGAAACTGGAGGAAATCTTTAAAACTGAAGCTGCTTTGTTTGTTGGACACATGCCGAATTAAAGAGGGCATATTATTGGCATGTAAACAAGCCCGCAGCTAAACATTAACCTGATTTAAAATAGCGATAAAGTGAGTTTGGTGTAACTTAGCTGCACGTAGCTGGGCTTGGTCCGCGTAAACATCGCAGTCAGCCAATGGGCTCGGCTAGAAACTGTGCATCCATCCCATACCTCACTGAAACACTGTCAGCTTCGGTTTGATGAGCCCTGTCAGCTCTCATGCTCTCACCCACACACCGTGTCTCTCTGCACGGTGACTGCAGAGATGCTGCAGGCCCCTGCTAGATGCAGCATCTCAGAGGGAGGATGGCATAGTTTGATCAATATGATCCGGTTGTTTTTCACCCATATGACCTGAATGCAGCTTAAATTTAAACAGTTTGATGATGCACACAGACACGTTAACTCTAGTATTATTATGCAAAGCCTGTGTTTGTATGTGGAGTGAGTTCATATCGCCCTGATCACCTCCACTCATCACTTATTTCTCTCTCTCTCTCCCTCAGCTGAAGTTGCTCACCAGTTTCAGTACGCGGTGCGAGTCATTGGCAGTAACTACGCCCCCACCATTGAACGCGACGAGTTCCTGGTGTCAGAGAAGATCAAGAAAGAGCGTGAGTACGACGACACGGTCATGTATGAACTCATCCCTCTCTGACGCTGGAGCCTTTCCACGAAAGAGTCAAAAGTCTTTATTGCGCCATAAATAACAATAAATCCCAGAGGAAGTTTTAAATATTAGCCGAGGTAGCAGCATTAGTGGAAAAAACATCGATTGGAGATTTGATGGAGAAAATAAAACAAGAATAGTGCAGCACTTACTGTTTGTTTATTTCTGCGCTTCAGGTAGACTTATGGGAACTTTTGTTAAAGTGTTTTTTTATGGTTATGGCGCATGCAGCTTGGTTTTTTTCTTGCCTTAAGAGTTTCTGTGTTGTGTCGTTAATCTCTCGTCTCGACTTGACTGACTTTGCCTCTGTGCTGTTGCAGTGTTGAAGCAGAGGAGAGAAGCAGACGCCGCTCTGTTCTCGGAGCTGCACAGAAAGCTCCAGACGCAGGTTTGGATCGTCAAAGACGTTTGATATTAATCTAATATGTTTTATCTGCGAAGGGTTGTGGTGATCTGTAGCTGCTGTTGTGTTTCCTGTCTGACAGAGCGTCCTGAAGCATCGCTGGTCTGTCCTCTACCTGCTGCTCAGCCTCTCTGAAGACCCCCGCAAACCGTCCAGCAGGGTGAGGGACACACGGGTCACCAAAATAAAATCATAAAAAAGTCTAATAATGATAAAATATTCGGCTGACACTGACTTCCCTCCCAGGTTGGAAACTATGGGGCCCTCTTCGCCCAGGCCCTCCCCAGGGACGCCCACTCCACCCCGTTCTACTGCACCCGGCCTCAGAGCCTGGCCCTGGGCTACAGCGAGAGGGGCGCAGGCCTGTCAGCCAGCGTCGGGACCAGCGGCATCTCCAGCTTGGGCGTGTACACGCTGAACGGACCCACGCCGACGCCGCAGTCGCTGCTGGCCGGGTGAGCTCCACCTGTCAGCTTCAGGCTCTGGCGGGGGGGAGGTGCAGGGTTATTTACGTGACGCCCGTCCTGTAAAAACACTCCGAGTCAGATAAAGGGAAGCGTCGATTAGCGGCAGAAAATGAACTGGCCTCTCAGGCCTGACCTCTTCTAAATCTGTTTTACGAGGCATCAGAAGGCCATTTAATTCCATTTATCCTCATCAATAATGCACATGACCACTGAGCTGTCTGCGCTCACCTTTTAGTCGCGAAAGGGCAAATCCTCACGTATCCACTCCAAACATGTAAACAGATCTCATGGGGTTGAGCTATAATTTATACTGTAGAACACACAGCAGCAGCAGCAGCGGCGCTTTGATTATGCAGAGCTGTGTGTTCTGGTTAGTTTTTTACATCGTCTAACAGGAGAACATCATTGAAAGTTTGTCTCCTTCAGTCCTTGTCCCAAACTATGCTCTGTTTAGTTCTTGAATTTGATGTTTAAGAAGGTGTAAGCACGTTGTAATCTGGAGTAAACGCTTGCTCAGTAACGTGTGTGTGTGTTTCAGTCAACCCCCTCAGTCTGCAGCAGGAGCCGCTCAGCCTCTGGGTTCTCGGCTGGCCTGGACTCTTCCCGTAAGCTGCTCCCCATCCTCCGCTCTGGCCCTGCCCGCCGCTCGCCCGGCCCTCGGACCTCCAGCTCCCTCGACCAGAGTTGTCCGCCCTCGCCGAGACGGTGAGCGTGAACCCGGTGTGACGTCGCGTTCGTACGCGGCGCACGTTAACGCCAATGTTTTCGTTACTAACTCTGCGTCCTCTCTGTCCTCTGTCGGCGCAGGGGAGGTGAGCGAGGCGGCGCTGGTGCGGGACATCCTCTACGTCTTCCAGGGAATCGATGGCAAGTTCATCAAGATGAGCGCCCAGGATAACTGCTACAAAATTGACAGCAAGGTACCTGAACCTGTATCCATCCCAGTAAAGCTTTTAATAGACTAATGGGTTCCGGCAGGTCGCACACATTACCTAGAGTAACCTGCAGTGGTACAGTTCAGGTCATCATCATCCCAGAGCAACACGGGGAGGTCCAAGAATGTGTTTAGAAAAGGGTGCATAAGATTGAGTACTTCTACCTACAGCTGCAAATAACCTTTTATTTTCAATCACTCAGTTTTTTAGGCTGAAAATGTCAAAGAAATAGTGAAAAATGTCACCCGAGCCTTCAAAATGTCGGATTTTATCCGACCGACAGTCTAAAGGCAAAATATGTTCAACTTACAGCGACGTAAAAAAGAGATCGGGCATTTAAAATGTAAGGAACGAGGATATTTTTGCTTCATAATCAGAACTCTTCGATCGACGAGTTAATTACAGTGATTGGCCACTTGGCAGCTCCCCGTCATAAATCAAGAATTTATTCTAGCGTGTTTTTAAAACCTGAATCTGATCATTTCAATCTCAGTGTAGACTTTTATTCTCAGATGGTGAGGACTTGTTTCCTTGTTGGACAGCTCTTCTTATTAGACACGACGTAGCGGTCACCACGCGTCCAGAGCTGTAGCTGATATGATTCAGGACGGGCTATGGTTGTTGATTGGACTCTAAAAGAAAAATTCAACAGATCAATATGAAGCTTTTCGGCTGTGAGCACCATCGACCTCTCTTTCTCTCTCACTTCCTCCTCTCTCGTATCATCGATGTGATATGAAGGCCTCAGATGTAACCTGTCCCGTATTCTCTCAGCCGTGCTAAACATAGACTCGTGGTCAGTCTGCTGTCACCGTCCCTGATGGAGAAGGAGCCACTGAGACTGAGTCAAGGATGGAGACGTTTTAGACTTAAGTCTTGTTAAACAGATAAAAATTGAACGCATCGTTTAATGTGAAGTCAAATCGAGACTGTGATGAAACTCTGTCATTACAATTCATACACTCCCTGTTTCTAACCAGATGAATAAACAGAGCTCGTGGATGTGCGCGTTGTAATGTGCGCCGTGTCTCACCAGGTGGTGCTGTGCAAGTCCCTGAGAGACACCAGCAGCCGGCTGGCCGAGCTCGGCTGGCTCCACAACAAAGTCAGGAAGTACACCGACGCCAGGAGCCTGGACCGGGCCTTCGGACTGGTCGGACAGGTGCGTCCGTCTGCGGTCGCTGCACGTGTTCACTGTCAGTGAGGATGATTGTTGTATCTTTAATCTCTGTATGTCCTCCACCACATTTAGAGCTTCTGCGCCTCGCTCCACCAGGAGCTGAAGGAGTACTACAGGCTGCTGTCCGTCCTGCACTCCCAGGTATGCAGAGTTATCCCCGTTTATTCATTTATCTATTTACGATCAGCCTCCTCCACTGTCGGCCTGAAATGTCACAGATCGAGCAACGTAGACAGTGAGTGAGAGTGAGGGAGCGTCGGCAGCGAGAAAACCTGCAAATCAGAGAAATAAAAAGTGATTTTCTGATCGTTCATCACAAATAAACACTAATAAACGACACTAACGTGTAATAAACGGGGACAGCTCGTCCACCTGAGGACAAAAGCTGGGAAAACGTAGTTTTTCTGGGTCAGTGGTTAAAGTTAGGTTGAGGGTCTCCAGAAGTGACCGGTGTGAGTGTTTGTGTCGTAGCTGCAGGTGGAGGATGAGCAGGGTGTGAACGTGTGCTCAGAGAGCAGCCTGACTCTCAGGAGGCTCCTGGTCTGGATGTACGACCCCAAAGTCCGACTCAAAACGCTGGCCGCCCTCGTCGACTTCTGCCAAGGTGCGTTGAGTGTGCGTCGCACCTGTTACACACACTCTGACACGCCGTGTTAATCGGAGTCTTGGTTTTTTGTTCGCTCAGGTCGTAAAGGAGGCGAGCTGGCCTCGGCCGTCCACTCCTACGGGAAAACAGGCGACCCGCAGATGAGAGCTCTGGTCCAACACATCCTCAGCCTGGTGTCACACCCCATCCTCAACTTCCTGTACAGGTGGATCTATGACGGGGAGCTAGAAGACACCTACCACGAGGTACACACACACCACACACACACCACACACACACACCTCTGCGGTCCTAATAAATATAGCTTGACGAGAGCAGCGTCCTGCTTTCACAGACGTCCGGCGGGGATTTACTGGTCATTTCTGGGACATTGTTCTGTCTGAACTGCTACTGCGTTTGACCCCAATGAGAGAGAACATTACCGGGAGGAGGAGGAGGAGGGAAATAAAGAAAGAGAGGAGGTGGCGAGGGGGCAGGACAGCTTCTTAAATGAGGAGCGATGAGAGGAGTGTAATGGAGGCGCCGCTGATGGATGTTTCTCCTTTACTTCTCCCTGCCCTTCCTCTCTCTCTGTGTCTCACGTGTATTTATGTGTCCAGCATTAACCGTTACTCTGCTCTTAAGTGCTGCGTTTAAGCACACGGGGACTTGTAGTTATTTCACCTTTCAGGTCGGGAGGTTGCAGATCAACGCGTACAGTCACGCCCCCAGAAAAAATTGGCACACAACCGGCACTGTTGAGCTTGAACTTTGTTTGTTATCCACCATTCAAACGATCCTTTATTGCAACTTTTCCTCAGACGCACAACGCAAATGTCGAGTCGTCTTTTCTGTGATTTTGTCGAGTCCATCTTTGGAGTTTTGCGTGAAGTTTTCTGTCTTGTTCCGCTGCCGATAAATCATTTGTAATTGCAGCAGTTTTTAGGAAGAATAGTTCAGAAATGCGTGACTGTAAACAAAAAAACCTCTGACACTACAGCTGCTCTTGTGCGGCCTAGAACTCGTTTGTACTCGTCGTTTATAACCAAGCTGCCGTTCTGCTGTCTGTAGATAAACTCTTCTCTTATTCCAGCTAATGGTTTGCAGGGAAGTGCTCGGTAGAGAAGGATTCATAGCGGCGCTGACAGTTGGAGTCAGTTCATGTATCGGCGTACACGGAGAACGCAGCCCCTGAAGTATAAACGGGCGATCTAAGTGAATGTGACAAAGGATGAAAACCTCCGTCATGGACTGCACGCTCCGTCTATTTATCCGTCGTCTGACTCCTCAGAAGCTTCATTAGAATCCATCCAAGCGAAGGCGGTGAAATCAATCCCATCCCTCGCTACCACAGGCCCGTTTTTGTGATCTTACAGCGGAGATGGGCAGTCACAGAGAAGTGGTGTGCATCATCTGAAAGCTGCGAACCTGAAGATCGATTAAATGCAGCTCAGTTTCTAATCTGTCATAAACGTCGTGTTTTATCGAGGCGGCTATTCAGATATTGAACGTTTAGAGTGCGTAAGAGCGTCTCATGAGGTGTTGCAGCAGTTTTTGGGTTGTAACCATCTGTTGGTGCAAAATTTGATCATTCTGACCACTTGGAAATTGATAAAAGACACCAAGATGATAAAAAATTCATGCTGTATTTTGACATTTAGAGATTTCTCTAAGAATTGCATATTTCGGCGCTTGGATGGCGAGCTCTTGTGTTCTGGAAACCCCCTTATCGTGAATATACCCTGGAAAGTCACCCATCATCCGAACGCCCCCGGTCTCTAGTTTGCTGACGTGAAGCTTTGTGATGGTGTGATGATCCGAGAAGTCACAATAGGTCATTTTATACAGTGAGGTTGAGTTTCAAGAAATGACGCTTACGATTTGAAACGGTGTGTTTCTGTGTTTAGTTCTTTGTAGCATCAGATCCCAACGTGAAGACAGATCGTCTGTGGCACGACAAATACTCCCTCAGGAAGTCAATGATCCCCTCGTTCATCACCATGGACCAGGCCCGCAAGGTATACACACCCACACACACCCACACACACCCACACACACCCACACACAGCCTGATATTCGCCTCGCCGATTCAAAAAAACGACTTTTTATGTGACGATTACTGCCAACTTTTATCTCCAGGCTGCTGTTTGAACTCTCTCTCCTCTCTAGGTTCTGCTGATCGGCAAATCCATCAACTTCCTGCATCAGGTCTGTCATGACAGAACGCCGCCGGGCAAAATCACGCCGGCGTCCACGTCTGCAGACACGCCGAAAGACGGTAAGAGTCTCGTTCTCTTCAGAAAATGTCGCTCTGAAGCACGACTAACATTAAAAAGAAGCAGCAGCACGCTTAAATATGCCGAACATGAAAAAGTTTCTGACTTTATTGGAGCTCTTTATTGTTTTGTTTAGACTAATGACATCATTTACCAATCAGAGGCCTCCTTTCTGCTCCGTCCTCGCCGTATTGATATTGTTCTATTGACACAGGCGAGTGGACTGGCAGTGATCGATGCGCTTACCGCTCGCCGGCCTTGTCCTCCTCTCCTTTTGACGCTGAAGAGGAAAGAGGTATACTTAGCCATCTTCTATTGATTCGGTCTGCACGACTCGATCCGACTGGTTTGATCTGCAGCTCTTACTGTAGATCTGTCGAAGGGCGTCACGCTCTCGAGGTCTCGAAGCAGGAGAGGACATGGCTGGGACTTCTTGACCTTTTATAAAGAATGTTTAAAGACACCATGTTTAAAGGCAACCTGGTAACTGTCACCATCGAGCCCTGGTTTCAGACACTTTATAAAAACAGTAATTAATACTCGTTTGATCTCAGCTGCAGAGCTGCTGTCGGACCTGGAGGGGGCGTTTCAGGAGAAGATCGACGCCGCCTACTTTGACACCAGCAAATACCTGCTGGACGTCCTCAACCGCAACTACCTGCTCCTGGAGCACCTGCAGGCCATGAGGAGATACCTGCTGCTGGGCCAAGGAGACTTCATCAGACACCTCATGGACCTGCTCAAGTACGTCTGAGAGATCTGCTGCTCTGTGTGCGGCTCACCGCCGTGCCAATAATGACGTTAAAGCACGGCCTTGAGTGTAATATTGCGATTATACAACAATCACCAACTTGAAATTGAAGTTGACTTCCAGTGTACTTTTATTGATATTTACCGGTCGTATTGGTCGGAACTACTTAATGTTGGACAAAACATGAAGCGTCGTCTCACGGTGTCCTCGTTATTTTCTGTCCCAGACCGGAGTTGGTGCGTCCCGCCACCACGCTGTACCAACACAACCTGACTGGTATCCTAGAGACGGCCGTCAGAGCCACAAACGCCCAGTTTGACAACGCGGAGATCCTCAAGAGGCTGGATGTACGCCTGCTAGAGGTAATGTGTGTGTGAGAGTGTGTGTGTGTGAGAGTGTGTGTCTGACTTCAGCGTGTTCTCACCTTTTGACATCCGTCTTTTGTCGTCTCCTCCAGGTGTCTCCCGGCGATACGGGCTGGGATGTTTTCAGTCTGGACTACCACGTTGATGGACCCATTGCTACGGTACCTCACACACACACACACACTTTTTTCTATCTCTGCATGACATTTGATGCTGTTACCGTACAGTATTTGAATATGTGTGTGTGTGTGTGTGTGTGTCCCAGGTGTTCACGAGGGAGTGTATGGGCCACTACCTGCGGGTGTTTAATTTCCTGTGGAGGGCCAAGAGGATGGAGTACACACTGACTGACATCTGGAAGGGACAGATGTGTAACGCCAAGTTGCTGAAGACCATGCCTGGTACATAAACACACACACACACACACACACACACACACACGTCATTTCTAAGTTGTCTTAACCTGCTTTTCTTTTTTTTCTCCCCCACCCTGCAGAGTTGTCCGGCGTGCTGCACCAGTGTCACATCCTGGCCTCCGAGATGGTCCACTTCATCCACCAGATGCAGTACTACATCACCTTCGAGGTCAGGCCATTAGCAGCGCCGCCGTAAAACAATAGTTAATTACAGCAGGAGGCGATCTGCTGCGTCAGTTAAAAGCGAGAGTGAGGTTAACTCGCTTTTAAGAGTCTTAGAGGGTTGCTGGTTCGAGTCCAAACGACTCTGAGAGTCAGACTAATGAGTTTGTTTTTGGACGGCGGCGGATTTAACGACTGCTTTTTTTTTTTTACTGTCGAGTAAATAAAAGATTTGTCTGCTCAGACGTCTGGTAAAATTATAGAAAACATATCGACTGCGGACAGAGAGGCGCCGCAGCCGCATCAGACAGACGGTATGATATCTGATTTTTAATAAAACTCTGTGTTTGTGTGTTCACAGGTGCTGGAGTGCTCCTGGGACGAGCTGTGGAACAAAGTGCAGCAGGCTCAGGACCTGGACCACATCATCGCCGCGCACGACGTCTTCCTCGACACCATCATCTCACGATGCCTGCTGGACAACAACAGCAGGGTAAATACACAATCAGACGCGTGAAAATGTGAGATGTGCACGCACACATGTCCTTGAACTGTCCCTCTCTGTCCGCTCAGTCTCTTCTGAACCAGCTCCGAGCCATTTTTGATCAGATCATCGAGTTCCAGAGCGCCCAGGACTCCCTCTACCGCTCGGCGCTGGAGGAGCTCACCCTCCGACTGCAGTACGAGGAGAAGAAGCGAAAGAGGGAGGAGGAGGTAGGACGAGGAGGAAAGGAGGCGATGGTAGTTTAAAGTGTCCTCGCGCACATACAGCACGTGTCCGTCTGTCTGATTCAGGGTCAGTGGGGAGTGACGGCCGAACAGGAAGCAGAGGAGAAGAAGAGGATCCAGGAGTTCCAGGATACCATACCAAAGATGCGCTCCCAGCTCCGCATCCTGACCCACTTCTACCAGGTACAGGCCTGACCCGCCTCCGAGGAGCGGCCGCATTTCACAGCATGTTCTCCTTCTCACGTCTCTTCTTCTTTCAGAGCATCGTCCAGCAGTTCCTCGTGTTGCTGATGAGCAACCCAGACGAGAGTCTGCGATTCCTCAGCTTCAGACTGGACTTCAATGAGCACTACAGGTCAGTCACAGGAAACGCAACACGAAAATTAGACACATGAAGATGGAATTAAATCAAGTTAGTCATGATACCATTACAAATAAATGTCCTGCTGCTCAGTGTATCGACTTTTAGACCGATCACGATTTCTCGCCCGCAGAGCCAGAGAGCCGAGGCTGCGAGCCTCGCTAGGCGCCGCCCGCGGCCGACGACTGTCAAACATCTGACACGACAACGACGGTGGCGTCGACAGACGAGGCTTCCAGTCATTGGAGCGATGGGGTTGGGGGCAGTTGTGACATCACAGAGACCGGGCCGGGCCGGGCCCAGCCAGCAGCAGACTTGATGCGCTTCATGTCGAGATGATGTCATGCCTTGGAGGAGGGGAACCAGCGTTCTGGTATCGGCGTAGATCGCCAAGTGATGACATCACGGCAGACGGCTCCAGTGACGTCGGGGCCACGCTGGATCACGGACTGCCCGACTGAGCTCCCACAGGGCCACCGTACATGGCATGCCTTATTAATGAGAAAAAAAAAACCCAAACCTTTTTTTTTTCTCAGCCTGGTTGCCAAATCTAGTCCCAACACACGTAATGTATGTACATAGAGTTTATGCAAAAACGTATGTATGTGTGTATATATGCATCTTTGCAGCAGCTGTGGCTTCGCATCTTCTCACTAGGATTCAACCGATATCGCTATTTTCTTTTCAATTTTCTATCCGTAGCAGTTAAAACGATTCAAATCTGATCATTTTTAGCGCAGTCGTTCCACAAGAGACGACGTTTTCTGCTGGGGACGCGCAATGTATTAAATATCTAATATTTAAGGGTCAGTATTAAGTGTATCGGTCTAACCCTAGCTCTCCATTCTTTCTTTCTCCTTTAAAAAAGGAGTCGGTCAATCATACAGAGGATTTTAAATAACACACACTCACATGGCTCATACAGTCAGAAATCCTTTGTTTACACCTTTATATTAATACCTGCCGCTGTTGATTTTTAATAGTTTTGCCCTGTGGGAAAACCTCGACTGAGAGCCGGCTGATGTAAAGAATGTTATGAAGCGTTTAGTTTAGTGTATTTAAGTGTTTCCCTGCTTAATTTAGACTTTCTGTCTGTATGAGAGACGAGCCACGTCCACGAAACAATCCTCTGAACAACCACAACAACCTCACGCCGTGTCGCTTTCATAAACAATAGCAACTCTTAAGTGTTCAGATGTTTCAGTCGACATGTAAATATCTCTAAATGAAAGTGTGTGTTTAAAGAATTTAATGGTTATACATTTGAACCAGGGCGGTTTATTTTCTGAAACATTTTGAGAGAGGTGTGTGACAGTATTGAGGTCAGTAAGGCAGCATTAAGATCGCTCAGATTGGCTGCTGAGGACAATAAACTTTAACTTTACCACGACAACAGGCTGAAAAATATCAACTAAAAGTGTCACAAATTACCCAATTAAAGACTTCCAGTCACTCCTGGGTCAGTGAAGTGAACTTAAACCTTCTCTGCTCATCAAAATCTGAATTGCTGTGGCCGGACGTGACTATTTGCTGGATTTTTTCCCCCCCTCTTCATAGTGCACATAGTGAAATGCTTTCTGCTGAAGTGTTTGTTGAGGTTGAAAAGTCAAGTGGCGTTTCAATCATCAAGTCATACAATCGCTTCCATACGAGCAGCTGCGAGCATCGATCACACCTTTTTTTGCAGGAGCTCTGATCCTGGGTCAGGGAACAGCATTTTTTTTTTTTTTTACAGGTTAATGTATGAAAACTATTAACTATAAAATAAACCTGCGTCAAAGAATCCACGTCAGATTTTATTTTGACAGTCAATGAAACAAACAGGTGCTGCATACGGTCTCTGGACCAGTTCACTGCTTTCTGACAATGAGTGTGTGTGTGTGTGTGTGTGTGCGCGCGCGTGTGTGTGTGTTTAAATATGAATTAAAGTGAAATGAATTATCAAACTGAACCTGGGTCAGCACTCCTGCACCGTCTGTCTCTGTCTGTCCTCTACATTGTATAGCACATAATGTATAGAATATAGGGAAACAAACCATCCCGCTTCTTCTTTAATAAAATGTTTTTTATGAATGTGTGTTTGACTTTTTTTCCTCAATGTGCTTCAACTTGCTGCCACCTACAGGCCAGACAACGTTTGATAAACTTACAAAAGAATCTGAACATTACGTCTTCTGCTCATCTGAGCCACAAAGATGCACAACACTTCATTAATTGTTATAAAGGTCACTGCTTAAAGTTCTCCACACATTGAAGCAAGATCCTACATCTCCCATAGTGCAACTCACCAGCTTCTTTTCATTACACCCTCCCTGCTCTAAATTCAAGACTTGTCATAAATTTGCGCTCCCAAACATTGAGCTGAGATGACCCTAAAGACATCACTGTGACATCATACAGCTCCTCCTGAGCTACAGGTGACATTTTATAAAATATTTATTTTAAAGACTGACTAAATGAACAAATCAGGACATCAGCAGATCAAATTCAATAATTTCATGTTGATTAAATAATCCTAAACTCAAATTTAGAGATCTTAGGGGACTTCAAAATGGCACAATTAATAATAAAAAAAAAATATTAATTAAAAAAAGGTTTCAAATTAGAGCAAAATTAATTTATAATTTAATTAATAATTTGTATAATAGTTCATGAAAATGTGAAATACACTGAACTGATCTTTTATATATGATGTATAAAATTAATATATTTTCAGTGTATGAATCCAAAGGGATGTATTTATAACAAATAATGTAATAAGCCTAGACCTTCAGTCAGCCTCATTTATAGCTTTTACTTATTTATTTGATGTGTATTTGAGTTTTATAAGTGAAATAACCAAAATAAACAACAACAACAAAAAAAACTACAGGTTTGCAACTGTCTGTGTATTAATTATTATTATTTTGTGACGGTCTGCATGCTTTAAATATAATCTAATTAATCTAATATAATCTAATATAACTCAATATTACTATAATGTTATAATAATATCTCCCTAAAAGTCATATAATATAATATAATATAATATAATATAATATAATATAATACAATATAATATAATGTTCCTCCTCACCTCTCTGTGATTTACAGAGTTTCCTGACGGACAGTGAAGTAAACTATTGTTAGCCAGGTTACCCGGACTGTGAACTCGGAGCACCGGGGGAAGTGTTAAGTGTTTGCACCACAGGTGTGTTGGACCACCTGGATGAAGAAGAGGAGGCTTACGGGCCCGGAGAGCGGAGCCGGTGTCGTGTTAGAACCGGAGCCGGGCGATTAGGCAATGTAACCGTGCATGGATTTAAAATCAGAAGCGAAAAGACTGAAGAGGACAGAAAGACAGAAAGACAGACCTGGACTTCTTGCTGTTGGACTAGTAAGTAATATTAGCCGGCTGCTGTGTCTTCTGTTGTTGCACCAGCTTGATGTTTGGCAAAGTTGTCATCATGTTTATAAGTAATGTGATCCAATTTCTCAAACTGTTTATACAACACCACCTCAGGAAACATTCATCTAATATTCAAGTACCACTGTTTTGACATCAGGCATTAAAATCCAGCAGGTGTATTACAAGAATAAGATTATTTATAAACTGAACCAGTTTGAGAAGCAGTGTTCTCCAGCAGATGGAGTGTGAGGTCTGGCAGAGAGTGTTCATGTGCACACTTCTCTACCAATGTGATTTAAAATCAGTCACTGAAATCAGCTGGATTGTGAGATCACGCTGCTGTTTTTATGCTTTATCCTGAGCTGTGCAGGAGTTGAAGCACTGAACCACTAGAGGGAGTCACAACATCTCTTTTGCCTTCATTTCTGACACACACACACACACACACACACACACACACACACACACATATGGTTCATCTCGGCTTCATCGTCCTCCAATCAGAGAGCTGTTTGCTCCACACAACCAGACAAGTGACATAAAGGCGTCTCACTCCTCTGTGCAGCCTTCAGGTGTTGTCGTGATGGATGAAAGATCTTGTTTACTTGTTGTTGGACGCTGGAGGACGCCAATGCAATTAGTGACACCGAGACAGGAAGTAGGGAGTGTGATTGAACCTGTCAGACAGTAGCAGGGATTTGATCTGTCTGAGTTCATTTCTGTCTCAAAGCACCAATTTCTTTTTAACGCCAGCCGTTTGACTCTCTGCTGTTTGTCTGTGTATGTGTGAATACCTGTTTATTTGCAGTCTCTTCAGACCTACAACCTCTCGTCTTTGTGGATAACACTTTGAGAAAATTGTCAATTTGAAAAGCCGGAGCGGCGAGAAGGCTCAGAGTCCTGATGGCTGAGCTGGAACAGACCCGGATCTTCATCTGTTTTTTTCTTCTTCTGTCTTCTGTCCTCCTTCCTCTTCTATGCTGTGTCGGAGTGTATAGACGTGTCGGCGCGTCGGTGTATGACATCGAAATGGTTTCTGATCACTCAAGGCGTATTCCCAACACCCCTCATGTCATTTTTTCCTCAACAGAAATAGCTCCGCTCTGCTGACCTTTTATATTGAGCAATACCTCCCTGACAAACTGAACTGGTATCACTTCTTTCTGCACGTATCAGTGGTTTGACAGCCTCGGACATGTTACCTTTTCTCTATATTCTACTCTAAAAAACATAAACTCTGCCTGCTCAGACTCAGTTACAGTCAAAGTTATGTTTGTTTCCTTTGCAAACGTCTATCTAACAACCCTCATGATGTGTTTAAACGTGTCAGCTCTCTGTCTCTGTCTGCGCCCCTGTGCAGTGAACCTTCACTAATACCTGAGAAACAGATCCAGCTGCCCGAAGCAGCCACATCTGCACCGTCACCAGCCGGCCTCGGGGCTCACGGTCACGCAGAGGTGACACGACACAACAAGCCACGACTGAGGACACGCCACCATTGTTTGGTCTTTGTGGAGTTTAGTGAGAAACTTCGACATTTTTTTAGGGCTAGTATGATTTAAATTCGACATATTTTAACTAGACATTCTATTTCCAGCAGCATGAACACGGCTCTGAAACTGAATTCACACCTTTATAAAACAGTCATGTTTTAATTCACGGGGCTGTCATTCCCTAATTAAGTTTTTCAGCTTCCCGGAGAGAAGAACTATGAGATCTATGCGAATAGAGACAAAGTATTCCAGTAAGTATGACGGCAGTGTTTTACCAACGCTAGTCACGGCTCTGCGTCCAACAGTTCTTCAATCATCTGAAAGGAGTGGCATCGTTCATCCAAATAAAGTTGAATAAATAAATGTTTACCAGAGTATGACTCGTTAATTCTTGGTAAAAATAAAAAAGACATTTGTATAAATAGACACAAGTCTCAACATACAGCCAGAATAGTGTTAGCTTCTCTAGCCTGTCAATCAAAGCGTCCACGCTCTTAATCCTGCATAACTTTAAGCCTTAATATAATGTGAACAGGTGAGTTGTATATAAATTCACCCTCAGTACAGTTGTCATGAACGGGGAAATTAGCTACAGAGACCAAAACTGTTTTTTGTACCAGGCTGTAAACATGTTTATTTCTGCTGTGAAACATGGGGACTTATGGAGACTGACTCACTTCTGGAGCCAGCCTCAAGTGGACGTTTGAGGAACTGCACTTCTGCATTGACTCTGAGCTAAGTTAACCAACTAACAATTTCCTCATATAACTCTCAACATGAGGGTGAATAACGGTGTCCCAGAATGAGTTTTAACAGTAGAGATGGTAACAAACGTGTCCTCTGACAAGATCACGAGCGCCGTTAAATAAAAACCCCGGACAGCTGTTTTAAATTTGGAGTCGACGTGGAGCCATGAGTCGGGCCATGCCTCATTTCCACAGCGGCAGACTTTATTCGTCTGTGTTTGACCCCGCCCGCTGAAACAAAGCAACAAGACCAACTGTCACATCCCATCACGCATTAGCCACGCTGCAAATGCATGAACGCGAGCGGAAGAATAGTCCGCCAGCCGCTCTGTCCTCTCACTGTCTCTCCCCTCTCCCATTATATCCTCTGTGAATGTCATTAAAGAAAAAAGCTGGTTCATTTCCTCCAGACTGACTCAAAGCCCTGATCCTCTT
The DNA here is from genome assembly GCF_000972845.2 of Larimichthys crocea. NCBI lineage: Eukaryota > Metazoa > Chordata > Actinopteri > Sciaenidae > Larimichthys > Larimichthys crocea. The sequence goes on along the minus strand of NC_040029.1, from coordinate 8,327,587 downwards.
TTGTCCGACCTTCCAACAGTGTTTAAGGTGTGTGTGTGTGGGAACAGACAGCTGACATTTAATGGCATTTCTGGCAGCCGGTGTGTTTGAGAGAATCTTATCAAACGGATTAATTCTTGTTACTTCTTGTCGTCCTCTTGTCTCTGTGTTGAGCTCCAGCTGGACGCACAGTTTGCTGTATGTACAGAAACACTGTAACGTACACGAGAGAGAGCCGAGCTGCAGATTTCAGCTCTTTGAAGGCCGCGGTTGGAAAAATCTTGCATTGTGTTTGAGACCTCCACTTCCTTTTGTTCACAGTTTTCTTTAACAAGGGTCTCGAGGATAGATGCACGGCATTAATTGGACATTTGCATTTGTTGGATTTTAATGAGGCTAATTAGGCCAGCAGATCATAGTTTCACCCAGATACTGAACAAGGTGTGAAAACGGCTCACAGCTGTGGATAATTGTCGCCTCATCCAACCAAGAAACGTCCACCTCTTGAAGCGGTCTCCTAGGTTAGATTTACGCTAATTGTGATGTCTAATTAACTGTGGCACAAAGTAAAGCTCTGGGACGACTTTTTGTTGCCGTTACTCCTCTGATTATGATGATTATGGCAGTTTGGTATTTCTAAAGTAGAGCAGATGAAACAATGAGCACGTCGCTGATGTTCAAGTTCAGGTTCAGAGCTGATTTTGACAATTGTTAATAATTACAGACTGTCTAAGCCGCTATTACTGTCAGTCAGATGATTTCCCTGAAGAAGGCAGCGTCCTGAAATGTTGATCTTTAGAACCTGAAATCAAAAAGACTGTCGGAGATCTGAGTGTGCGTGCTCTTCTTCTTTCTTTGAAGTCTGCATGCGTGTCACCGTCTCAACTCTGATTCAGTCTGTCGTGAGAGACAAAGACGAGACTTTTATTGCTGGTTCGCTTACTGACCAAGCGGCAACCCCCTCCGTGGCTGTGAAGTTAAGCCAGAAACAAAACTGCATTTCCTCTAACGTCCACTTGAGTCTGGCTCCAGAAGGGAGTTAGTCTCTATAAGTCCCTACTACAAAACACAAAACAGTTAGACGTTAGTAACTAGCGAACACGTCTTCCTCCTCAATGTCACATCCACCTTTTTCTTCTACTATTTCTTTTTCTGCACCACAGGAAACGTGTTTGTCCGTTCTAGGCTACTGCAAATAAATACGGCGAATGGTACCTGCAGATAAAAAGCCTAAATCCAAGGTACTAAAAACATAACGACTCGTTTTGTGTGATTATATACCACTAATGTATATTATATTCCATTTCAATCACCCTAAATGTTACATAGTCTAACTTTTTCGTAGATTATGTTTACATTTAAAACCTGAAATGATCGCAATATACAGTAATAAGAGATCTGACCGCTAACTTCTTCAATATAAAACCTGACACACAGCACACAAAGAGAAGAGAAGCCGGAGTCATTTCATGTCAGCAAACACAAGTCATGCTCTTGTTGACAGATGAAATTATTCGGAATGATATCAGAGAATACTGCGAGACTCGAAGGCTGACTCGAAATCCAAAATGGGCTAAACGGAGACAAAGAGAGGGTCAGGTCTCCAAGCAGTCTCCATCTTCTGTCCTTCAGGTGAAGGCTCACATCAGCTGGGCTGGATTTCTTGATGTTGCAGCAGCAGGGTTACTTCTTTCCTTTCAGGCTTGTCTCTGCTCCTCTCCTCTGCATTACCTGACTCCTCCGCACATCCACATCTTGACAGGCTTTGCTCTGTAGTTCCCTATTTTGAATTTTAAGTGAGTGTCTCACACCACGTTACCATCCACCGGCACTTCTTTGAGACACCCGTGTCTCAGCTGTCTCAACACGGTGAAACCTTCTTCTGGTGCATCCACCAAAAAAATGTTTAATATGTGTTAATTTGCCACAAAATCTGACACCAATTCGACTCAGAAATCTTTCAGGTTTTCATTTTTAATGGCTCCTCAAGTTCTGCTTCATGTGACAAAGTCAGCGCTCCGATCGGATCGGATCCCATCTCTGCGGGCGGTCAACCGTGCAGACTGGTGGGAGCATTCAACACGAGAGACAGGCAGCATGTCGACAGTTCCAGCTGAGCTGCCATCACTCTGATCAAATGCTTTGCAGTCGTGGATGGTGCTGTAGCTCCTCGGTGTCCACGGGACAGCAGAGCTGCCCGTCAGCCTGCAGAGAGACATGACAGTGCAGTCTTGGCTGGAAGTTGTCTCTTGTTATGCTCGTGGCTGCAGTGTACTGTACCGTACTGTATGCACGAGGCTACAGGCCAGCTCACCTGAAGCAGAGGCAGATTTTCATCTGTCTGCAAGTCATTTTTCTAAAGCCAGGATCAGACTACACGGTGTGAGATGTGGGGCATCAGGTTTGTCAGTGTGTTTATGATAGAGGAAACAAAGGTCATGTTCTCTGTAATATTTTGTGGAATTTGGAAAGTTAGAGTACATGACACGAAAAGGAGCTCTGTTTGTACGTATTTTAAAAATCTGACATCCCTCGCCTTGATCCTTCAAATCCTTCAACACCTTTAACATCTCCCCGTCCCAATGTGAGGACTCTCTTTTAAAGCTGGGGTTGTTGAGGAGCTCGAATGTGTTGCGTTTTCCACCTCTGATCCAGCTGAAGATGAAACCGAAGCGTCTGTATCTGCAGGTAACGTTTGTCCTTCCTGTCCAATCCTCTTCTTTCTCTGCTGGAATCGAACCGGCTGCCTTTAGAAGGAGCACCGTGTGACATTTCCGCTGCCGTTGCCCCCATCGCTGCCCTTTTCCTGCCCGTGCCTTATCAACCTCGTGCAAGTGCTCATATGGGAATGACGCAGTTTCACTGTTTAAATATTCCAGAGTAAAGTGCATGAGACAAATCATCTTCTGAACTCTCCAGGTGTAATACCTTCAAAAAGGTCATGAAGACGGCCAGGGGAGGGCGGAGAGGGGCGCTGGTGATGTAATGTCAGTCGCTTTTTATAGAAATTCAGCCTTTTGTTATAAAACTGTTGGAATAATCAGCTAATGCTCATGTTTCCTGTGCAATGTTGACACTTTTGCCTGAGGGTGCGCGTCAGAAAAAGGTCACGCAGCGTCCCAGGTGGTACGTGTTGAACCTCTGGGGAGCATGAATATCCACAGTACATTTCATGGATCTCTGATATCTAAAGAAGAAGTAACTAGACGTGGTGAATATCCACAAACCAGCGTGACTTCGGTGACGTTTTAGCCTCCCAAGCTGCTTCAAAGACATTTATTCAGCTTAGACGCTCGAGCGGACGAGCAAAGAATCGCTCATCAGCGCGCTCGTATTCATACGCATGCACAAGAGTTCCTCCGTCAGTCGCAAGGCCTGATGGGAGAAGCTGTCTGCAGGCTGGAAATGCCACCACCGTCTCCTCTGTTGACAGACAGCAAAAACAGAGAGCGAGCCAGCTCGACAGACAGAGGGACGTGGGAGGGAGGGAGCAGAGGGTGGGAGGTGGGGGAGTTTGTTTGTTTATGTTTGTTTGTGTTGCATGCAGCATTTTCATATTTTAGGTAATGAAAGCGAGACGTCATCATCATTATTCTCCTGCTATCCAGTCACTGAATATCTGCACATGTAGTTCAACATATGGTAATTTTTTTAGAAATTATCTTTCCCTTCGAGGTCCTCAGGGAACGAGCGTCGTGTATGAATTAATAGCTGCTGTACTGATCACAAGACAAATTAATTATCATGTTGTTGGAAATGTGTGAAAACTTGATATACATTATTCTGTAGGGCCTCTCCACTGTGAACATATTTATAGTCTGACCCTGTTAGGGTCTCTTAATTATGACTAAATATGTGGAAAATCATCATTGCGTTGCACTAAATACTAAAAGCTTTCACGTTGTATCAGGATATATAAGATCGAACTCTTCCTACATTGTTTCCTACTTCACAAAATGTGAGACTGTGCTGCTTTGATTTATTTTATCATCTTAAATTCAGAGTTTTAGCGGTTGACAGAACAAGTAATTAGAGCTCAGAGGCTGACATAATTATTGAACAAGTTAAGAATATAAGTAAACACATTAACAGATAATACTGTTAATTATTTAAAATAAAAAATGCTCTTCCTTTAAGCTCAGTGGGCGGAAAATTAACAGGAGGAGAAAAGTGATGTTTGTATGTCGCAGCACTACCAGAGAGGTTAGAAAACTCAAAGTAGAAACACATGAAGTATCTTAAATAAACCGTATACGAAACAACTTGCAGTTACTAAACTTTAATTTTAAAGAATTCCAATTAATGTATTAAATGTACCTGTGAATTGATCGCCTCTCATCCGCCACTGAAGCTGTGATTCATGTCAAAAGCTTATCCGAGAGGTCAGAAAAAACTGAACCAGAGCAGATTAACAAAGTTTATTTCTTTTCTCCCTACAATTTAGAGTAATTGCCGTAACAACTGCCGGTACACACACCTGGACAATTACCTGCTGCGAATGCTTAAATGGCTCCAAATGGCTGCAGCAGCACCCACGGGTGAAATTGCTTGGAGGACTAGACTATGATCAGCTGACACAATTGCCTGACTCATCAGGCTTTTAAAAAAATAGGGGGGCTTTTATTCTGAAAAGAAATAATTTTTCTGGATCTGTTAGTGAAGAATGTATCGATTTTCCCGTCTGAACACCTTGACCTCCCCGCCTGCATGCGCACACACACACACACACACACACACACACACACACACACACACACACACACACACACACACACACACACACACCAATCAAATGTTCTGCTCAGTTGCTAGTTGCCAAGGTCACCAAACCTGCACACCTACGGCGGCCTAAAAGCAAAGAAAAACACTGTAATTTTCTTCTTGCTCTTTGTGCTGCAGTCGGGGCATTGATCCCTCTGTCTGACTGACTCTCTCTCTGCTCCAGTCCATTTTTCTCCTCTTTTAGTACCTGACTGAAATAAAGCGGCCGATTCTCAGAAATCTCCAAAGGAAGTGGTCGCTCACTCTCTCAAACCGCGGAGCTGTGACTTCAAAGCCACTCTCTAAAAACGGAGGGATAAAAAAACGCTCAATGTGGCTCCTGCCCGGCATAGTGGAGCTGTTTTTGTGAATGAACCAACATGCTGTTACCTGTTAGACCCCCCCAAAAAAGCTTATTATTCTTCTTCTCTATTCACACCCGTGGTCTTCTATTTGCAGCAATTCAAAACCAGTAAAATGTGAACCATTCCCGAGGGTTTCAAAAAAATTTGGACTCTCGCTCTCCACAAAGGCGCCACAGCGAGAACGTTAATTTTCACTCCCGAGGTTTAAAACATAGAAGCAAAGTGCTCTTTCATTCATACTTTTTTTTTTCTTTCTATTTTTTCAAACTGTGAATGCCCCTGCTGCACTTACTCTTCGCTTTAGCTGTGACAGCGCTGTACAGAGTGCTCAGGATTTCACCGGACTGTAATGTCAGTGCCCCTGACTGCAGTAAGCAATTTAAACAGTGCGTTGTGTTGAAATTAAATCTAATAAACCGAGCAGAGAAATCACACAGGTAAATAATAACACAGCTATTTTATGCATGGATGCAAACAAAAACAGTGAATGACTCATATAGACATAAATATATTAGTCATTTACGAGCTGATGAGGCAGCTTAATAATAGAAGACTTGAATGTCCCAAATTATAACAGGATATTGGTGTGTGTTTATCAGAGAGCCAGCCAGGGAAATCATATTCATATGAAATGCAATATTTATGAATTCTGATATTGAGGGCTTCTTTCTAACTTCAATATTAAACCTGCTGTGGTGTCCTTCAAAGCCTCGTAATAATCCACTCGTCCTTCCCTCTGTTCTCCCCATCCGTCTGTCTAATAATATCGTTTATGTAAAGAACACAAAGACAAAGCCGACGCACAGGCGCAAGCCGTTACTTTAAAGGAACATTTCTTCACTTCTCCTTATGTGAAGTTTACCACAACTTTACATCATCCAGCAAGGAGCTGCGGTCACCGCATCTAAAGCACGACTATGTGACTTCTCTTATGAATTAAATGTGAAATTACTAAGCAATAAAACACACCGCTGTTCAGTACAATCGGTTGTTTTGTTGCTACAAAGCAGCAACCTCTCAGTACAATCGGTTGTTTTGTTGCTACAAAGCAGCAACCTCTGTGTCCTCAAACGTGTCCACTTGAGGCTGGCTCCAGAAGTGAGTCAGTCTCCATAAGTCCCCATGTTAAAATGTCCACAGCAGATATACGTCTCTGTCTCTGATCCTGATGCTTTTGTTGGCAGCATAGAGTTTGCTACAGAAGACGGTGCAGCCTGTTTTTCTGGTGCGGACAGCCTCTGAAGTCAGTTTATCACTAATCCAGACACTAAACGACACTTGTTAACCCAGCGGTATCACAGCACGGGGGTTAAACCTGGGATAACACTTCCTACTTTTGTTGCACGCCTCAATAATCCCTAAAATTCCCTCCCAGCTCACTGCTGATGCGTCGAATGTGAATACAGCTCACGACAGAATGAGCCTCAGAAGGGCTTGAGCTGTTAAGAAGTGGGTTACAGTTCACCAATTTCAGAAATAGCCGTGCTAAAGGGAGCCTTATCTTCGCTCCTTTAGGTTTGCTGTGCGACGGCAACGTGTAACTACATTTTAGAACGAGCCGCGAATCTGTGCCGTGGTCAAGCCAAACCTGATGCTGCTCCACAGAGATGATAAGTGACGCAGCGGTTTGAAGTGGACGTGATTACTGTGAAAACCGCCCCATGACTCATGGCCTGAGTGTGTGTGTGTGTGTGTGTGTGTGTGTGTGTGTGTGTGCCAGCAACAGCATGGCTGGATGGCGTGTTGAAGCCTAAATCTTTAGGAGTGGATGTGTAAATACTCCAAACTGTCTGAGATCTTGTAAAGAAAATGTCACATCCCCTGCGGTAGTTTACGGTAAAATATTGTGGATGCGTGATACATAATTCAGATTTAATTTGGAAAGTTTAGATTTAATTTAGATTGAATTTAAAGCACACCTCTTGCTGTTGGCGTCGAATAATGAGGCAAGATTTCTCCTCGACGATCTCTTTCTCTACCCGTCTCTGCCTGCATTTCTCAGTCCACTGCTCCTCATTTGCATGACAGTTGAGAACAATATTGCCAAAGCGGCGAGACAAAGGCTCTCCCTGTCTTTTAATTTTGTTCTCTTTTCTCTCTTTCAGTGCCTCGCAGATAAAACAATGTTTCACAGTCATCAAAGTGTCTCAGAGACACTGTTGCAGGGACCTGTGTCCGGAATAAAATCAGCAACGGGCTTGATCACATTCACTGAACAATGTTTGGTGTCACATCACAGGAAAACAATATAGTGAATGAAATTACTACATTTAATGTGAAAGGGTTGCTGTGGATTCATCCAACTCTGCAGCTTTGCAGTGAGTTTTAGCACTTTACGCCGGGATCCCACCGGGCACGTTGCGTCGTACCTCACCAGGAGTGTTTCAGAAACATTTTGTCCGCTCAGATTTGGTCATTTTTCGTTGGTTCATGTGCTTCATCCATCAGTAAACAGGCTACGTAGTTTGATTGTTTCCCTTTTGGCTGTTTTTGCAATTTTGTTCAGGGTGTTTTATTTTGAAAATCGACTGGATTCTCTATGCCGTTTGTGTGTCTGACTTCCCGTCAGCTCGATTTGCTCTGTGCTGATTGACGTGGAGAGCCGCTTCTGGGAACGGGTTATTGAACAATTTCCATTTTCCACATCCAGCAGACGCTCAGTTAAAGTGATTTTCCTGGCCATCTGTTACACGTAAATCCAGTACTTAGAGAAATCTCTGGCTCTTTAGCGGCTAAATGTTCCACTGTGTTCACCAACCTAGTCACTAACGTCTGCTGTTGGGAGTGCGCGGTGGGTTTATCGGAGCTTTGATTGCAAAGTTTCGGGGCTGTGAAGCCAAAACAATTGGCTGAAAGAGGCAGAAACGCTGCGACAGAGCTACAGGAAACTTCAGAGTTAAGATACTGACTCGTGCAGCTTTAAGCTATTAAGCTGCAAAACACAATCAAGTGATCGTTTCCATAGCAACCAGTGCAGAACTGATCAGTCTGACAATAGATTGTCAGTTTGTCATTTTCCACACACACACACACACACACACACACACACACACACACACACACACACACACACACAGTCACATCAAGGCACTTCCTCCCTCTCCTTTCAGCTACGATGCTTTCTTGGTTGCCACGGCAGCCAACGAGTATCTCTGGTGCCAGGCAGAAATGGGCTCTGATTGGTTAATCAGTATTCAGACTGCGTGTAAGCTTGGCTGGATGCTTCTCTGCCCTACTCTGTGTGTGTGTGTGTCTGTGTGCGTGCATGTTTCTGTGTGCTTCTGTGTGTGTGTCCATCAAATGTCACTTATCACCTGAGAGATAAATTATTCCGCTCTCTCCTCCTGCCTTCACGTTTCTCTTTCCTCATCAACCTTTTCTTCCATTTCCTGTTGTTGTTGGGAGGGGGAGGAGGAGAGAAGGGAGGAGGAGGAGGAGGAGGAGGAGGAGAAAGTGGAAGAACAATCAGGGGAAATGATGACGAGAGAAAACTGACATGTGTCATCCTGACTCTCTGACCTCTGACCTTCATCGATACTGTTTAGCCAGAGGAGCTTTGAGCTGTCAATCAAAGTCTGACTTTAAACTCTGATAAAGCGTTTGAGTCACAAACACTCATCAATGTTTTCATCTTTACGATCATCATATTCACAAATCAAGTAACGATAATGAGGCACAGAGGCAGTAATTGTAAAAGACTGGGGGTTGATCTTAACCTTACAGGGTGATTGACAGCAGTCTGGTTGCCATGGGGACATAATGAAACTGCAGACTGCCTTACATAATGCCATTGTTGTGTGAGAACCTCATATAGTTTGTGCTTTTCATGTTCCAGCTTCCAATTAAAGGATCTGCACACGCTCCTCTCTGAGGGCCTCGGCACACGTCACTTCATGAGATTATTGAAATTCTTCATAATTATTATTAAAGATTATTTTACAGCGCTGGATAACTGTAAAAAAAAAAAAAACAACATGTAGGTCAAGATATCCACTTTTAGATTAATAGTTTTTAACAGTTTGGAGAGGCTGTGAGGGACGTTGCAGCTTGAAGTGTCCATGATTACTATGAAAACCATCTATGACGCACACCTGTGTGTGCATGTGTGTGTGTGTGTGTGTGTGTGTGTGCGTATGTGCATGTACTGGAGCGCCTGTTGTCTTTGATGATAATGATGCAGACAGAAACAGGCTCTCAAGTGAGCTCTCAATGCCACCTCAAACACAACGCTCCGGCATGGGCATACTGTGTGTGTGTGTGTGTGTGTGTGTTAGAGAGTGTGTGTGTGCGTTTGTGGCAGATAAGAGACCCAAAAAATCCCAACTCGATGCTGATTTAATGAAATTAATCAAAAAGACAGGAAATCGAAACATTTTGTGCTGCGTGATAACAAAATGTCATTTTGCTTTCCGGCTGTAATTGGCTGCTTTTTAATAAGAGATTACTGTTCAGCCATTTTGCTGCGCTCATAATGGAGTTCTAGTTTAGCTGGTGGCCAAAGTGATCTCACCAGTCGAGTCGAGCGAAGAGATTTAAATAAAAAAATAAAAACGGAGACGTCACAAGTGCAGAATTCACCAGCAGAACATCTTTTTTTTTTTTTTTAAGATTTGTTTTTGGCATTTCCATCAAGGCACATTATCACGGATATGAACTCGGTGCCTTCAGCGGTAACCATGGACCTGGAGCTAAATAAATGAAGACAGGAAGCCTTGGGGGGAGATTCAAGAAAGAAGACGAATCTGTCATACAAGATGAGTCGAGCAGCGGTTAAAGATAATTCTTAGCATTGCTGAACGGTTGAAAAACATTGTGTATATTGAAGTATGAAGCCTCAAAATCCCATGAAAAGATCTTATTTTTTTATTGTGCAAGACCAAAAAAACAAACCCAAACTTTGAATCCTCTTTTTCCGGAGCTTTCGATCATATCATGTGATATATTGTTTGAACAGTTTGACCTTCAGACGAGCACAAGTCCGACGTATGGTCAGATGAAACCACTCACGTGACGACAGAACCAACTCCCATCTGCTGATGAAGACCGTGTGATATGTTTTGTTGCTTTTTTTTTGACAGGACAGCAGGAAGACAGAGATAGAGAAGGGGGAGGACGACACGCAACAATGAACCACAGGCTACCCGGGTCGAAGTCACCACGGCGGCCCGACTGTGTGATCTCTTTAAACGCTCCGGAACGAAAGAGCTGGTAAGTGGACCTTGAGTTGAGATTGTTTTTGTCATGAATGGTCAAAAATGAAATAAGAATAGACTACACAGATGTAGACCTCGTCTTTGACCTCATACATGATCAATTACACGGTCCAGAGAGGATGCATGGGTATGGGTATGATGGGTGTTTACACAGAGGAAGATAATCACTCATAACAGCGCCACGATAAGGCCTCCATGGCATAAAAAACTAAATCGGTGACGTATCACACCAGTGATGACAAAATATGAACGTCAAAACCTGTATTCACGCGGGAGGCTTCTGATCCTCGCCGTGAATGAGAGTACGATGCGATGACAGAAGAAACGAGAGACAAAATGAGGTGGAGGTGAAATAACGAGGCGCGGTGCTGGAAGTGGTAGGTGGCATCAGAGCGATCAGTTTGAACGAGATGTGAAGCATCGCAGATATAATTAAAGCTACAGTTCTTTATAACCCCCTTTTCCTGCTAATTAAACACCGTGTTGCCCTTCAAAGTACACCTAATTTACATTAGATTTACATATGCAAATTTTAATTACATCCACCTAATTACAGTATTTGTGGTTCATCTGTCATTTAAAGGAGGCCAGGCGATGCAGTGTGTGTGTGTGTGTGTGTCTTCCTGCCTGTCAACCTGTCTCTGCCGAGCTGTCTCCTCAGCTCTCTCCATACATATCGGCCTGATAATGGAGCTGTTTAATGGTATTTTAATGCTGCTGGTATACCTCTGTCTCCAAGGCTGGATTACCAGCTGAGCAAAGACAGTTTATTATTGCTGCAAGTGGTTTATTATCATTTTATTAACTATGAATCGACAGTAGTAGTAACCCTTGAGAAAAACGTTCAAAGCTGTGGTGTTTCTTCTGAAATGTTGCCAACATTTTGATCAGTGAGATCCACATTTTAAAGTCGCTTTCTCATTAACTCAAATCCATTTAAAAAACGTGGCCATCCACTGTCACGTCACGGCTGGAGCATCCTGCGTCTCTGTGTCTCGTGTCTGCGTGGGTTCCCTCCAGGTGCTCCGGCTTCCTCCCCCCGCAAACCCGAAGACACGCAGGTTAATGAGCGGTTGTAGGTGTGAATGTGTCAGCCCTGTGATAAACCTGTGACCTAACCAGAGCGTGCCCCCGCCTCCTGGCCCCCCTGTCAACTGTGACCGCAGCTCCCTGCTGCAGGACAAGTGGTCCGGCTGGCTGACATCTCCCCTCTGAGACTCCTTATGAAATTAAAACATCAGAAATTGCAGAGTGTGATGCAAAAAGTGTTCCTGTGTGAAATTTAGCGTTTTGCAGCAGAATTCCACTTCAAACATGGTCTGCAAGGGCTTTACCTATTTTTGAGGTGCGCGCTGTCAAAATCAAGTTTGAAAAACCTTTATTTTGTCGACTGAAATGATGCTTACATGTGCGGATTCCAAAACAAATGACCACAAACTTACTGAAAAACAGGGCGCCTGGGGCAGGTAGGTTTCTTGGAGCTCATAAGAAAACATAATGCAGGAGTTATGTGTAGCTGCTAGGGGCACTGATTAATACTTAAAAGCAACAGGATACAAACACAATGGCACACTGACGGGGGTAGAAATGGAGCGGAGGGTCACGAAAAACCTACAGATCATTTTACCCGGGCACCTATAGCTGGTGTAGTCGAGCCCGTCTGTCCCTGTTGCTTCTACATTGTGTTATACCACAGTGTTTGCTGTTTGAACTCCTTCAGTACACAAGTTCATAGGATATATGTACTGCCGGCAGCTGATGAAATACTCATAGAGAGCTTATTTCTTCTTGAAACAACACAAAGCTGCTCACAAAGGCACTTACGTTGAAGGGTTTTATTTTGGTAAACGTCTGAGCTCGAGTTACCGCACAAGCGGCTGAATAGTCGAGTCGACCGCTCTTCGGTCAACACAAAGGATAAATCGACTTTATTGAAGTCGAGAGCGAGAGTCAAGTGTTGTGCAGTCAGTCAATCAATCAATCAGCCAGGCTTCCTTTCTATAAATCCTTTATTCAATATCATTGTTTTGTTTTTTTCTGTGTGTGTATACAATGGATTAGACACAAACTGTACAGTGCAGACAAACTCTGTTTGCATAATATGTATGTAAGGGTAACTGTACATTAACTGACAGACAGAGTAATCTCCTTTAAGATTGGCACCAGTGACATTTTGCGTCTGGCTCACAGCTAGCGTGGTTTCCATCAGCGAGACACAGCAGCTTAAATGTGTCCTCCGTCGTCTTTACGTAGCTCGTGTGCTAGTTTTATCTGCACACACTGGACTGGAATGAAAAGGTCAGAAAAAAAACAGCTCCAGTATTGCTGTAATACAGCTTCTGACCACCGGTGGCAGCACTAGGCGCGTCGTCTTACTCACCTGTGGATTCCTGCACACCTTAAAAGTCTCTACGGAGATCGGCCACCATCTGGTGTTTGAATATTCAAGATTATTTAATAATAATAATAATAATAATAATTAATATTAATATATGCAGTATGAAGGTCCTTCTAAAATAGCTGAGCTCCATCCATCATTGTTAAAAGAAGCAGCAAAAGGATTTCAAACAATTCCTTGCTCTTGTTTTTTTCACTTTTATAATCTTAGTTTTTCTGCTCTCAGCCACCAGAATTAAATATTGATGCTCCGCTGAAAGTGTTCCACAAACGACATGCATTAGTGTAACAATGTTAGTGATGTGGAGTAATTTTGATTAATTCTTCCTCTGCTCCATTATCGCAGTGATGGATTGTGCTTCAGAAACAATATGTGTGTGTCTGTGGGTTGTTTCTGAAGATCTGCATGTACGATTGAAACAAACTGCTGCTTCTCTACCGACGCGAACCGATGTCAGAAATGAGCCAGATGCAAATTTTTCACTGGTGCCACGTTGTACATGTTTGTTTTGTTTTGATAACACAGTTCCTACATTACCACATGCATTAGCCCCAGTCACCTTTCCTCTTTTACAAACCATGCAACAAGTGGGAAACAGTCCAAACAGAGGGAGGGAAGAAGGAGGAGGAGGAGGAGGAGGTGGGAGTAAGTTCTCTGGCTGCATGATTACAAAACGAGCAGAGAGCGAAAGCTAGCATAGTTACAGTGAACAGAAGATTGGGGGTCGAAGGATAATTGAAAAGTAAAATAGGATGAAGTGTGTGAAGAGTGTGTGTGTGTGTGTGTGTTGGAGAGAGAAACAGCTGGGTGGAGAGCGTCTTGTTTCCGGATTCAGATGTAATAAGGCATAAGACTTTTTGTAAAAGGAGTAAAGTGGACAAAGAAAAAAAGAAATGGCAAAGAAAACCTGAGGGAGACGAGCTACATCATGAGTGCAGTGCTAACCATCGTCATGTTCCTGTGTCTCTAAAGTGCACCTTTTTTTTTATTCTTACATCTTGTGTCTCGTGTCCATTTTGTGCCGTCTGGTGCCACAGCTACGGTTCACGCAGGACAAAGTAAGATGGCTACATGTGTAACTGCCGTGAGACCATGAGTGGTCCTTGTATGTGGAAATTAAAAGTGACCCAGGCTGTCGTGATTGCTCACTTCTAATTAAATCAGCTGCTCTCTTCCTGTGCAGAGCCCGCTGTTAGATATCTCATAATTGTAGCCTTGGTACCTGGCTAACCACCAGTGGAGAAAATTCTCTCCGGAGACACTGACAGTAATTGCGCCTTGGTTGTTTGAACCAGGGACTGTGATTACCAGCCTGGAAACACTATTGTAGCAGTGTTTTTTGGTCAGTAGCCAGGAAACTAGGCCATTTTTATCCGTCCTGAAACATTATTATTTCTTGAGTATGTGCCACAGATCTTCAGTAGCTGCTTTCACAGGATGCGAACCCGACTGCTAACCTAACAAGCGGGGCCTCTTTGAACGGAGGAAGATTTGGTTCCTTTGCTAAGTCGATCTTTTCCTCCTGCCTTGGAGTGTAGGACAAATTAGCTGCTTGATAACCGCTCAGCGAGTAGCAGATGCTGTCCTGGAGTCTTGTTGTCGATTGTATCTCCTAATGGTTGCTCCGGCGAGTACAAAAACACCGTCCTCTATACTGTAATTAAAGTGGCCACTTAGAAATGTTCTGCTTAGACACACGCGGTCGAGACAACACTGAATACATGCAAAAATAAAGACAGACCTGATTGTCAGTCGGGGTTTTTTTTGTTGTTTTCTTTTTTTTCCCGTTTTGCTAGTGACACAACAAGTAATCAATAAATGTTACACCCACATTTTTTTTTTTTTTTTTTTTTGACGTGAGACAAGCACAACACCGGTGGAAAGACTTCCTCCTCATCGTCACCATCGCCCTCCACTTCTTTGCTCTTCAAGTAATGTTACACAGGACAGAGCTGAAAGTCAGGCGACTTTGAGAGTTTGGATATTCTTGGTTACACCCTGCTGGATATCCAGGAAGGCTGAGCGTTTAGCATAAATCTGCAGCCGCCCGCCTTTGGATCTCACATCTTGAGCTTGGCTGGGGATGAGAGGCACTCACATAGCAAGAATCTACAGTACTACCCATAAAAAGAAAGGAAAAAAAAAACAAACACTTTCTGATGGTCCAGTAGCAGCAATACATTTTCACTTTTTCAGCATCGAGATTACAGTTTGGTGACACACAAAATGAAAACTCTCATCTCGCTTGAATCTGTCGTCTTTTTCACACACGTCTTAATTACATTTCGCTTCTGATCGATAGTCTGAAATGGGCACATTAGACTAGATAAGTTCGGGGGAATGTTGAGTCGGCCCGGCCCGCACATATTTGAAGATGAGGCAGCTAATGAGATCAGAGGAGAGAAAGTGTGTGTGTGTGTGTGTGTGTGTGTGTGTGTGGTGTATGTGAGGAGCAGAAATCTGAGGAATGCCAATTAGAAACACTGCGAGCTGTGTGTAGTACTTTCACAGTCTCTTCAGTGGCGGAGTGTATCCTCTGTACAGCGCAGCGGGACGACATCAAACACGTCTGAGTGGCTTCACTTGTGTGCAGCAGCGCAGCGTTTCACCTGCGCGCGCACACACACACACACACACCTGTTGACGAGGCTGGGGATGCAGCTGATTCGAGGATTAATCACACGGCCTTTTTTCTTTGTTTCTTTGTGTTTTGATCGCTGAAGGTCAGTCATCTTCATCTGTAAATTCAAATTTGTGACTCAAACAAAGAGCTGCACAGTGTCTGTTTTTGTTTTTTGTGTCTGCTGACACTAATACAGTGTAAAGTGTGGGATCACAGTATTAATCTCTCCTCTGTGATAGAACAGACTACTGGTTTTGAGGAGTTAATTGGCGTCTGGTCTCGCGGTCTTAAGAACGACGAGTAAACAGAAAGGCCGGCTGTCGAACAGGATCCGAGTCCTGAACAGATTGGTGCCATGTTGACTGTCACAGTGAGAGGGCAAAGCACGGGAATCGATTTGGTTTCATTTCATTTCAAGGCATTTTGATTTTCTGCCTCGTAAGTCTCACACACACACACACACACACACACACACACACACACACATAATTCAGTAGTTTGATCTGATAACAGCTTAATGTATCACTATCATCGATGTGTGCTATTTTGTTTTTGGTGGTTATTTTCTACAGAAATCATGTTTATAATACTTCTTTAGTAACCTAACCTTATTTTATAGGCCACTGTGTCGGCGAGTGTAAAGCCACTATGTGTAAATTAATTTTTTTTCTGGACATTAAAGTAAAAAAAAAAGTAATTTCTTGCATCCAGTGGTGGAAAGCAACCTCATACTCCAGATTCACTCAGGACTATACTCAGATACAATTCTTAAATACTTTATTTTATATTTTACTTCACGACGTTTCAGACAAAAATCTGATAATATATTAAATACTTTATTTATCTTTAGATCTTTTTATTTAATTTCATTTGTTAGTTACTTCACTATAAAAAAATGAACTTTTAAGAACCAATGGTTCTCTTGTCGTCTATGAGTTATTAGCACGTTTCCAACCAGAACTTTTAGTCCCAGAAACGACTTTTCAAGGAACTCAAAGGTTCCCACTGCGGTCTAATAACTCACGACAACAAATGACTCAGCTGAGGCATGAAAAAGCAACGGCTATATTTCTATTTTTATAATGACGCCGTATAAAGCGACAGACAATCGTTGCTATTAGTCAGTCCATCTCCCAGCACCCCCGAAGTTTCTGTACTTTTGGATAGTACTAATTAAATTTGTGCCGGGTTAAATAATGTCAAACATTTCAGCAGAACTTTTTTCCTCTTGCGTTAATCATCTCACAACCCCTCAGATTTATCGTGTGGCTCTCTGTCCTATCCTTCAGGTTCAAGAATACTTTCTCTTTTGATATGTCAAGTGCTTTTTGCCGACAATACTTGAAGGACTGATAGACTTTTCCTTTCTCCACCACTGCAGCAGTACAATGGGACCTTACATGATCTCATTAGACTAGAAACTAAGTGTACATGTGAGGAGTCCTCAGGTCAGGGTTAAGTAGGACCACTGGGCAGTAAAGTCTACACATAGTGGCTTTCACGTCATTTACCCTGTTCACTATTACCCTCATTCTTACCTTTTAATTTCAAGCACTTGTGAAGGAAACATCTGACCGCTCTAGAGCTCCCTCAGTCTACAATATCTGCTACGTCATGTAAACACTGACTGCTACCATGCTGCCTGACACCAGCATGCCTCCTGTACGCTCCGTGTTGCTACAAACAGGGAACACTCGGGCTACACGCTCAGCACTCCTCTCCTGAGCTACACTTGTGTGGACGATGTGGAAATCGTAGCGTTCGTAAAGGGACGGGGGGGGGGGGAAATAAAAAGTGTTTTGTGTGTCTGTACAACAATGCAGCTCGATAATCACTAGTGCTCTGTGTGTGCAGAATAATAAAACACGGAACAAATAGAGAATAAAGGAACACTAAAAAGACAAACATGCTTTAAGCTACGTGGTGTTAAATAAGAACTCTAAGACGTGTTTGCCTAGTATGTAATGCACAGGGTCATTTTCAAGCTTCGCCCTGTGCCAAATCTTAATTGATCGATGACTAAGCACCCTCTGAATCATCAGTGTTTGGTGTTTTAAGTGTTCTCTTTGCCCGATGTTTGCTGATGGTTTTAATCTGTTCCTTATTTACTTAAAGATCGAATCCAAGTGGTCGATTCTGGGTGGAAGCTGTGTGTGTGTGTGTGTGTGTGTGTGGCCACCAGCGAGCAAGCATACCTGGCAACAGAAAACGGTACTATCAGAGGAAAAGAGGAGGAAAAAAAAATGGGCCTCATTCTTACAGATTGTCACAGAAAAATACCGGTGAAGACGACATTTTTTTTTCTATTTTATGTTTGTTTTGTTTATATTTTTACGAAGTCATTTTGTCTCCCATACGAGGACACGCTGACGTCCCACTTCCGAAGTATCAGGCTGGCACCAGCCTGACTTTACGGTCTCCGTCCTCCTCTTCCCCCGCCACCAGCCTCTGGCCCTGCCCCACGACTCCGGATCCATCCAATAGGGAGAGAGGTGAGGCGGGACGTGCGGCCCCACTGCTGACCAGTCAGAGCGTGTTTGTTTTGTTACCTTTTTGATGAAGTTTTAGTGTTTTTTGAGAGCGCAGCAGTGGGGCGAGTCTCTGGCTTTTCCTGGCCTCTGGTTGGCCAGGGGAGGGTAAAAAGGGGGGCGGGGTTATGTCGCCTCCTTGTCGGGTTTGTTGACTGGTTTGCCGCCATTCATGACCACTGGTTCGCTGGTTGTGCTTTTGGAAGGCGGGCCCCCGGCGAGTTTAGGCACCGCCTCCCCTACATCGTGCAACGAAGGCTCTCGGTACATCGCAACTGGAGGAGTGGAGGGAGGGAAGAGGAGGATGGGGAGGGCGGGAAGGAGAGGTACAAGAATGAATAGAGGGACGAGGGGTTAAGGAGAGGATGAAAGAAACAAAGAATTAAGAAGAGAAGGTGTGTCTGTAATTCAGTTTGGTTCAGTTCATTTTGTTTATGTTGCAGCAAAGCATAACAATTCCCACCATGAGCAAGAACTTGGTGACAGCGGCAAGGAAATACAGAAGCCGGCTGATGGTGGACGGCCATCTGCCGGGACCGTTGGAGTTTATAGAGGGATAAAAGTATAATAAATAAAAGAATAAATAAGTATGTGTCTTACCTTCTATAGGTTTAGGCAGGAAGTGTGCAGCTGGTTTGGTCTTTTTGACCCTGTTGCCCTTCATGGCCTGTCCCTCTTTATTGAGTCCTAGAAACCAGGCCCGGCCCGACTCCTTCTGTCTGTAGAGCATAGAGCTGTAGATCACATAGTAGTTCTCGAACACCGACTCCTTAAACTTACACTCGGCTGTAAACAGTTCCTGAGGAGACACACAGACAGACGCAGACTCGCGTTAGTTATTTGTTGCAGCAAAAAGACTGTATGAAATCAACCCAGCTCCGCGGGACACTTTGAGCACCTGTTCAGTGGAAGACTTTGATTACAAACTTCTTTAATTGAAATGAATAAAAAAAACACACAAACAAAACATTCAATGTGTTGCCTGCCAACACGTCTGCCTATATATATGCATTAATGTTGAACGTCTGGCCAGACGTGTGAGATAAAAATACTAAACCTCGCTGGGAGGAGCAGCCCAGCACTGACTGAATGATGCTTTTCTCTAACCTGTGTTGTTCTCCCCCGACAGCCTCTCTGCAAGCACACGAACAACAAACTAAACAGATAAAAAAGCAGATTGATTCTGGTGAAGAGATCTCACCCTCCCACCCACATCAGCTCGGCTGTTACATGTCAGTACTCTTTCTTTCCGTGGCTGCCGGCGCCTCCAGCAGAGCATATTTCAGCACAGAATCAAGGTGTTATTCTTACTGGGAGAAAAATCGTCTCTCCCTGGTGTCCGCTTGCTCTACTGAGTCACGGCGAGTGTAAAAGGCAGCCTGACATAAAACCATCTTTTTTTTTTTTTTCAGAGGAGGTCAGACTCGAGACTGTCTGAAAAACTCCGATTACTTATCAGCAAACTGCAATTTGTCAAGCAGTGTGTACATGGAAAAGCTGAAGCTTAAGTCGATGATATATGATATATATATATTATGGCTGCAGCAACTAATCCTTTTGATTAACTAACAAGTCAGAATATAGTGAAAAATATACCCAAGAAGACTTAAAATACTCAATATCAACTAATCAATTAGTTGAGCAATTGTTTTGCCATTATTTCTCAACTTTAAGTCAGATTTAAGTGTTTTCACTCTTCACAGCAAACCAGATGAAGATGAATATTTGGATTTCATTTAGTTTTAATATCCTGATGAGAAATTAGATTATTTTTTAACGACACTGAGATAATGTGCTAATATAAGACAGCGAAATCAAATTGATAACATACAGGGACAGAGATGAACTACATGTAAAACAGTAAACATAAACCGAAGACAAATATCAATACTTAACTATTTCTTTAATATGTCACTGATGGCTGGTTTTCAAACTGGTTTAATGGTTCCAACGACGCCAAATGTGATTAAAATACACAATAATTTAAAGCAGCATCTAACAGGTTATCACCTTTTAAACCTGTTGAACATTAGCAATGAATCGCCAGTTTACACATCCAGCAGACAGAGTAGCGTTAGTATTGATTAGAAAACGTGTGAAGTTTTCACGATGACCCATTCACTCATTCACTCATCTCTCAGCTTTTCATCATTTTCCACATTCTTCACCAACTCGTCTTGAACTTTGTCTCCCTGCTGCACACCGCTTGACGTGGCCGTTTTTTGCTCAAAAGAAGCTGCTAGCATCAGAAAAGATGTTTTCGGTTATAGGCAGATGGCTCATCCAATCATCTTCACAGAGCTGCAAAGTTATTGATAATTCTCTGTGGGTTTGTCACTGACATTATACATAGTCATTGATCCAATTATTGCAGCTCTAACTGTCCCTACACTGTAAGATCACATCACTGTTATCTCCTCTTATATGACACAAAGTCTCTTTTTTAGGGGGCGTCGTCGTTTTTTTAATCATTTTCAGACAATGTCTGACACGTTTTCTCATTGAGACGATTACTGAGGAAATTAAAGAAGGAATCGCGTTAATAAACTGCTCCTCATATGGCTGAGGAGACTCCTGCCAACCCAAACAATCACCCCGAGGTCCCCAGACCCCAGATTGGGAAGTGTTTGTCTAGACTGTCTCTTATTGGTTGTTGTGGGCCTCTTGCCAGAGCCACAGACACATTGTCATTCAGCTCAGGTCTGTCGGTCCGAGTCTCATAGCAACATGAGGAAGAGAGGCGACACTGTAGCCGTGGCAACCAACCAGCGCTGAGAGGGAGGGGTCAGTGTGTGTGTGTGTGTGTGTGTGTGTGTGTTGGAGGGTGGGGGGGCTGCAAGAGCGAGATAGAAACACATAAACACTCGCTTTGGTGGTTTAACACATGATGTGCCATATCTCGTGCTCTAACCACATCCACTCATGCTAACATAGGAGGACACTTATTAACGGCAGGGACCGGTACGCAGCTGCAAGGGATCAGACACTGGCACACACACACACACACACAAACACACACTTGTGGCTCTAGGGGATGAATGGAGGGCGGTGCAGCAGGGCTTGCTGGGATATGAAATGTGACTAAATGAACAAGACAGGTTACAATGAATGGATGCTCTATTTATTGGCAATGTCAGTGACACACGCACAAAAACTCCACCACAAATCAAACGCTCCCCCTTTGCAAACAGCAATTTTCACTCCTGGATTGACATTCCTGGATTATTATTAACTTAATAAGGATATATATTTAGTCTCAACCTGCACCCGAGATTCATTATTCATTTGTTAAGCGGGGTTGATCTTTGCCGGTGTGCAGAGCACGGTGCCAGACGCTTATTAATACTGGTCAGCGGGGTCATACATAATTTAAAGCTGCTTTTAAAATAAAAGATGTTTAACGTTGGCGGCGACTCTCTGCCTCATCTGAAGAGAGAAAAAAAATGACAGTTCAGTCGGGAACCTCAGCCTTACAGGTGAGTCATTTTAACAACTCCGCCTGGCTGAATGTGTTTCTGCCGTCATTTCGAAGTAGCTGTGTTCACAGGCTGCCCACAGAAATAAGACGGGCAGAGTGAATGAATGAATGAATGAATGAAAGGAATGGAGGGTGAAAATTGGGGCATGAAGGAGAGGAGAGAGAATAAATCACCCAGTGAGGACGACGCCTCCTGATTGGAAAAACAGCAGGGGATTCTCTCTCTCTCTTTTTTCTTATCTTAGCATTTTCTCTCGTCGCTCTTCTTTCTTTCTCCGTGCTCTGCAGAGATTTAGTGCATCTTAACACGCTCCTCACATGCATGCACGTTGTTATCTTTTGCATTACGCGAGCATGCATTCATGCATTCAAGCCTGTCTGAATGGCAGACAGCCGTAATCAGATAGAGAGGAGCCCATTAACATGTTTAACGTCCTGCTCCAGAACATGCTAAACTGACACAGGCAGCACTTTGTCCCCTGTTCACTACAGACCTAAAAATAAGAAACTCAAAAACAAGAGTGGGAAAAGCAATCTCGACTCTTGGCACAGCACAAAGCAGCACTAATAACAACTAGAGCTGCCCAGACTACCACAGCTTGACTGCTGGCCACTGGGAGCTTCCCAGTAGAAGCACATTCACAGTGTAACAATCAACTGTTGATTAATTACTGCTACAGTGTCGTTCCTTCCTTTGTTGTAACTTAGCAGAGCCTTTAATCCACAGACGATCAGGAACATGTGTTCTTTAACAGGGCTGGAGGAATGGCATCACAACTGAAGAGAGTTCAGGCTTGTGACCTCGCCGACCAGCTCAGCCGCTGAATGACTGTGAGGCCACGAGTTCACCAGAGTCAACGGACTCATGGGGTAAACACAGACAGATTGACTGCCTGAAGCTAGATTTCTACTTGTGCATCACACCTGCTCCTCCTCAAAAATGTGAATGCACAATGAAAAAGTAGGACGCTTGTGTGTCCGGTTGATAATGAAGTCAAAGTTATTCACCATTATCTCTATAAACGGATATCAGCGTGTGATTTTGGCACTGGAAGCGTTCTGGTTTTCGTTTGTAGTCAGAGTAGTATTGACCAGTCCTATCTGATCAGGCTTTGGTCAGTTTTTAGTAGCAGAAATGTTGCCAAGAAGCCCAGATGTCTGGATATCTGCTGGCTACACCTGAAGCCCTGAAACATTGCCTGTCGCCCACAGAGGCTAGATCGTCCTCAGAGTGACGGTGCCCATTCATCATCTTTATCTATCATTTCCACTGCACCTTTAGCTTTGAGACAATTACTTTGAGGTACATAAACATAATTAAATTGAGGCAATGGCCTAACAATGAACACACATCCGTCTAATGTTTCAGCGATGGTATCAAGGAGTGAAATCTGATGCTGAAGTGTGAATCAATCCTTATAGTGGGAGTACAGTACAGGTGTAATTCCACCTCTTGTAAGCTCTACCTCATGACTCATCCAAGTCTGTTTTTTCACAAGACCCCACACATGCAACAAACCTTTGTTACATCTAGCAAACTGCTGCATCTAGCAACCTCGCCCGTTGGCCTGCCGTGTCCAAGTCGCACCTCGTTGACCCATCCAACCACCAACCAGATCTCCTCCCTTGGAGGTTTTGCGGTGCTACATTAATGTTATTTTATATCAGAACCAGACAAGACTACATGTTCTTGTCAGATCAACGTGAATATGTCTAAACACGGCATGTTCAAGGATTTGGAACAAACGATAAGCACCGTTTCTTTTGTCAGAACAGCTTCCGACATCTCTCATTGCTTGTTAAGTTGCCACGATTACTGACACCTCTCTTTAAATCTTGTTGAAAACCCTTAAAATACTGTCAAAATTTGCTGCAGCTTCTAAAGCTGAAATATTTAAAAGTCACAGCAAGCAGCCAGTCTTCAGTGCTGACAATTATACAAAGAAGAACATGTTCTGGTTCTTGTGATTGCCAAGCTTTAGAGTTTATAAAAACACACCTGGTTGACAGTATTTTCTTCTCATAACTAAGAAATCATTTACTGTGAATGATTTTATTGTTTTAGTACTTGTCGTACATTCCAACTACAATTTAGTTGGAATCAGTAGCCATAAGTACGATCATATCGACACCTTATGTCTACATATGTCTACATTATGTCTCTATATTTTTGTTTAAACCAACATGTTTAATTGTGCAAAGCGTTGCTCAGATTTGTTCTCTGTCATTTCAAAGTGGGGTGCAGCTGGTAACGTTATTTAACGTGACTAAGCTTGTGGAAGTTGTTTTTCATCCCATTGTGTATGTATATGTATATATATGTGTGTGTCTGTTTGTGTGCACTGCTCACTGAGTGGGTGTGTTTGTTTCCAACACCAGTTATTATCACAGCACTAATTACCCAGGGGAATTGTGGGTAAACAAATCATTCTAAAGAAAAAAAAGCCCACAGAGAAGAACGAGGAGGAGGAGGAGGAGGAGGAGTGTCGGCTTATGAACACAAAAAAGTGAAGAGGGTGGTTAGAGAGGGAACTTGAAAGGATGTCCTCGAGCCCAGACAGCCCGACTCAAAGTGTAAATCTGACTCTGATCATGGCGTCGCTCTCGGTGTGTCGGGGGAACCACGGTGTTCCTCAACCACTCCAGACCTGCACACCTGATCCGATTACACTGTTATGAAAATGTGTGGCTCTTAATTGGATCAGGTGTGTTCGAGCTGGAGCAACAACTCACAGCACAGGCGCCATTTGGTGTCTTCTGGTTCTTTTCTGATCAAGTCTCTCTTTTTTGAAAGCAAATTTATGCACATTGAACCCAATGTGCATAAATTTGGGGTAGGTTTTCAGAAATGCAATAAAAATCTGTAACCTAAACTTGAAACAATCATCCGGTCTTTAAGTCTTTATCAAAAGGGAATCACTGACAGTATAAAGAATGGTTGGTGTGTGGGTGACGTCACACGTAGGTTTCCAAAGAGCTGTTTTGAAGCTCAAATCTCTGCCTCTGGCATCTAAAAATCAACAAAGGCGTGGATCATCGGTGGACCTGAGGCGGGCCAAATGATGCATGGTTGCTCAAATAAGCCATCTGTAACAGTACCTACCTGTCAATCAAAGCATCTGTGCTGTTATTTCTGCATAACTTTAAGTCTTCACCATCAGTACAGTTGTCATGAACGTGGAAATTAGCTATAGTGACCAAAACTGTTTTTTGTATCAGGCTGTAAACATCAGGCTGTTTGTTTCTGCTGTGAAGTTGGACATTTTAACGTGGGGACTCATGGAGACTGAGTTGTTTTGTATCAAGCTTCAAGTGGATGTTTGAGGAACAGCACTTCCACATTGGCTTCACTTCACAGCCACTGAGATTGCCGTTTGAGTAGAATATATCTTCGCATTTCTGCGTTTTGAGTTTTAGATCCATCGTGTCAGGCCTTGATATTAGTACACCACCTTGATGAGAGTCCCTGAGCTGCTCGGCAAAAGGTGCTGACTGTGATTCACTGGAGGAAGTCTGGGAGAAAAGGCGACCGTACAGCACAAATGTCTGTCAAGCATCATCAGTGGACGATAGTTTGGTCCAAATGTTCCAATCTGCTGTTTGAGTGGGACGACTGCCATGTGGTACTTCAGTACCATGATGCACAGAGCTGTGTCTTTGAAGAGGCTCCACAGCTCACCAGCAACTAATTCATCCTCGACTCACCAGAGTGTGTGTGTGTGTGTGTGTGTGTGTGTGTGTGTGTGCATGCGTCATGACTCACATGGCTAACATTTACTCTTCTCTTCCTTCTCATCTTTCTGGATGTAGACATCAGAGGACTCACTCTGTCTGAGTGCTGTACAGACTGTGTTATGAATGGAAGTACACGCCTACATACACGGACGTGTGCTAGACACACACACACACACACACACACACACACACACACAAACACTCGTAGGCATATACGTACAGGACACTCAGCCCTGTGTTTGTTGAAAACATCCTTCTGTCAGACAACATCATGGATAGAGAAGAAGGTGGAATGACGAATCCACAATATAGAAAAAGATGAGCGAGCGATCTGTTTTATTTCATGTTTAATTTCTGAAATATAGCTGTAATCATCAGCCGATTAATTCAGTTGATTGACAGGAAACTAATCAGCAACTATTTTGATAACTGATTGATTGTTTCAATAAATAAAATATCTGTTTTATATTTTTGAAGATGCATAAAACTATCCAATCCACTTTATTTATATAGCACGATTTTAGCAAACACAGGGTTTCCAAAGTGCTGCACAACACGATAGAACACAATAAATAACACAATAGAAACACAACAAAACATCAAGTAGATAACAGAAAGATATGACTAATAAACTATGACTTGATTAATCGAGAAGATACATGGCGGCTTAAACGATAATGAAAATAATCTTTAGTTGCAGCCTCAAAGAGAAATATGACACTAATTGAAACTAAATGATTTAATTTAAGCCTTTATTTAACTATTACGTAATGATACTTTAATGACATATTATTAAATTTAAAACTCTGGCCGTGTGTTGACTGATTTTCACAGCTGTGGAGGGATCCATTGACTACATCCGCTTTTAACCTTGACTTAAGTCAGTAAGAAGAAGACACTGTGTCACTGTCAAGTGTAAATAAGACTGATCATAATCATAAATTTACTTTTAATTTGCTGTCTTGCATAATAGCCGTACCCGGATATGTACGTGTGAGACATTCATCAAAGCAGAGATGAAGGACATTTGATTTGAGTTTAATGAAACACGTCGTTCCTGTTATTCATCTAACAACTGTAGACCTCTTTTCAGCACCAAGAGCCATCCACAGTATGACCTAGACCAAGGCGTAGTCTCAGTTTGCTCTGCACACAAGGCTGTGCGTGTTTATTAGAGGATAAACTCACCTTATTTTTGTTGGGATTTAAATGGGCTTTCATACTTCCTTCGTTGCTTCAGGGGGACAAAGTGTTTTTTTGCTGAGGGCTAAATTTGACCGCAGGCTATTTGCCATCTCTTACTTTAAAACGTTTCTGTGACCCGAGGATACCTGGACTAAAAGAGAAGACGAGGGGGTGGGGGGGGGGGGGAGTACAAGATGGATGGAGGATAGACTTGAATTGATGTTGTTCAGGCTCTCAGGACCTTTCCAGCAGACAGACTGGGGCTGACTCACAGGAGCTGGCATGAAGGAATACATTTCCATTTCTAATCTTGGCCGGTGGACAGTCAGCACAATTCAGCTTGTGAAAACAAGCAGATTTTAGGGGGGCACTGCTGTACACAAGCCTCAGTCATGAACCACAGGACCACACTGGTATATAACTGTTATGAAATCATCTTATCCCTTCAAAACAACTCACGCTCACCTTCGTACAGCAGCAGCAGCATTAGGCGAAGACGATGATAGTCGGAGTAACAGTGATAGTGGTACATTACGGGAAACGTGCAGTGATTTTTACAGAGAAACTACACTTCCTCTTTCACCTCTCAGCCGACATCTTGACACCTACACCTACCCAAAACACCCTGATACACCCACACACACACACACACAGCACACCAATTACACACACGCGTCTACAGGAACACACTCTCGTCACTCCTCATTCGCACATAAACACACACAGTCCCAAACTCATCAGCACTTCTTTTTTTCCCACTTTACCCAGCATGCTCCATAATTATCACATAGCAGCTCATTGCACACTGTGCCATCTGTTAGCTGCACGCCCAAAAAAAAAACACACATGCGCGCACACACACACACACATACATGCACAACCACACAGTGCCAGATGCTTGGGATTAATAGGATAGTCCTACCATGTATAACTAAGTTTGCAGCATATCATTAACAATTTGCAATAAGAGGATAAGGAATGTCATTGAGGGCATAGCGGCGAGCGGCGAAGGCGCTAAACGAGGAAACATCCTAGAGTTTAAGTTTAGAGACAGTAAAGATAAAACTGGGATCATAATCGCCGAATTATCTTGATATACAGACAAAAAAGAATGATTTGTGACCTTTTATAAGTTAAGTTTGATCAGCTCTCCGTCATGCAAGTGGCTCAAAGACCCAACACAGTCCGGAGACGTCTATACATCATATTTTTTATTCAAGGTATCGAGGCTATAACTAGTCAAAATGTAGCAGCCATATCTAAAACTGGACTTGTCTTTGGTGAGGCTAAAGGACGTTGCAGACATCAGTCATGAATATGCAGCCGAGTTCATAAATGTTACATCGGCTTGCCACACACACGTGCGCGCACACACACACCAGCATCTTTTAGCTGTTTACCACACTGACAGTGAATATTCATGGTATCTCATGTATCTCACATCTCAGTGTGAATGCTTGTAGGAATTTACGCCGCTGCCGCCGTAAAGAGCTGCCGTCTTCTGGAGGCTCATTCATTCTCAGTGCTCTCCGTTTCTTGGAAGGAAGGAAAGAAGGAAGGATGGGATCTGGATTTATGTGTTTATTTGTTTCACAACGAAACTCGTAGGGCGCATAGTGACACATTTTTATCCGACTAAAATCTTCAAAAAGATGCACATGTTATAAGTAGTTCTAATAAGAATATTTGAATATCTTAAGATTAAGGGTGGCAGATGTGTTGTGGATGCTGAAAACTGGAGCTGAGTTTAATTTATCAGGTTAAACATTAAATATCTTGTCTTTGTGTTTGATTGAACATTGGTCTAAAAGGATTTGCCATGTTTTACACGGTGTCTTTTTTTAAATTAGGGCTCTATTTTAACATCTCATACTGTGTCATATTTTGGTAAGATTCACCTTGTTAATATTCCTTCGGGATGAGAAATGTGAGCCATGATGTCTGGGAATAAATTCAGAAATGTGGCCGCATGGATGTCATGGTTTTTCAAAGTGCCAATGAGATAAATTTATCCCGGGTTTTTGAATGCGTAACACAGGCGGTGAAGTCAAGTGAGTCGCTCTGGTGCTGAATTTTATTTTTTTGATTTACACTTGGACTGCACCGTGCTGCACACGATCCTAAACAGGAGAATCAACATAAAAATAAAAAACAATGATGTCAAATTAATTAGATATCTGCCTCACAAACACTTTTTCATGCATACTGTGTCCAGTGTTTTGTACGTCGTGTTCTGATTTAATGATTACAGTGTGCTTAAAATGTTCCCACTCAATAATGGGTGCTTACGGTTGTTTGTTTGCGCCCAAACATTTGTTATTTAGTGAAAACTGAACATATGAACACACCTATCCATGAGGAGGCCTGCTACTAACCGTGTTACAGCACAGACGACTGCTGACAAGTTGAAGCTCCAGGGACTAGGATCTGATTTGTATCGACTTCCCGACACCTCCACAATAACTAACCCAGCAGGATGAAAGATGGTCCAAACTGCGTGTCCGGTAAATGAGCCGTCTGAACCAGCCAATTACACAGAAACATCACGGTAAACCGCTCAGACCGGGATTAAACAAACTGTAGCTGTGATAGCAGCCTCGTAATGTTTAATGAGGATCTCTTCACCGTCCTGTACCGCACACACACACACACACACACACACACACACACACACACACACACGCACACAACGACATGTTACACCTACCGGAACCTTTTCAGCAACAAGTTAAACATGAAGCAGAGACATCAGGATAAATTAGACCTCCTGTATGTAATTTATATATTCGTTATCAGGTAGCTGCCTGCGCATCAGTCACAGAGCTGGAACATGATCAAACATCCTCACTTTGCCTCTACGCAGCTTTAGAGTGTGTGTGTGTGTGTGTGTGTGTGTGTGTGTGTGTGTGTGTGTGTGTGTGTGTAGGGGGGACTCCCCCTCTTCAATTATTTACAGGAAGTCCTCATGCATCTGTGACTTTCAGCGACAGAAAACCCAACAGAGCAGCACAGATCTCCTTTCTTTCTCCTCCTGATTACTCGTCTCTCTTTATCTCATCCTTTTGTCTACGACATTCTCCCTCTCCATCTTTTCCTCGTCTGTCTACAACCTTTTCCCTCCTTCGTCTACAATCTTTTCCCTCCTTCCTCTCCATCTTTTCCTCGTCTGTCTACAACCTTTTCCCTCCTTCGTCTACAATCTTTTCCCTCCTTCCTCTCCATCTTTTCCTCATGTCTACCTTTTCCGTCCTTCCTCTCCATCTTTTCCTCGTCTGTCTACATCCTTTTCTGTCCTTCCTCTCCATCTTTTCCTCTGTCTAGTCTTTTCCCTCCTTCCTCTCCATCTTTTCCTTGTCTGTCTACAACCTTTTCCCTCTTTCCTCTCCATCTTTTCCTCGTCTGTCTACAACCTTTTCCGTCCTTCCTCTCCATCTTTTCCTCTGTCTAGTCTTTTCCCTCCTTCCTCTCCATCTTTTCCTCATGTCTACCTTTTCCCTCCTTCCTCTCCATCTTTTCCTCGTCTGTCTACATCCTTTTCCCTCCTTCCTCTCCATCTTTTCCTCTGTCTAGTCTTTTCCCTCCTTCCTCTCCATCTTTTCCTCATTTCTACCTTTTCCCTCTTTCCTCTCCATCTTTTCCTCTGTCTACATCCTTTTCCCTCCTTCCTCTCCATCTTTTCCTTGTCTACATCCTTTTCCCTCCTTCCTCTCCATCTTTTCCTTGTCTGTCTACAACCTTTTCCCTCTTTCCTCTCCATCCTTTCCTCTGTCTAGTCTTTTCCCTCCTTCCTCTCCATCTTTTCCTCGTCTGTCTAAAACCTTTGCCTCTTTCTCATCCATCTCTTTCCCCTCGTTGTCCTTGTCCTATTTCTTGCTCACCTCCTTTGTTTTGCCTCCCACCCAAGTCTTTTCTTCGTCTCCCCTCTCCTTCATTTTTTCATCATTTGTCCCGGCCTCACCTTTATTCACCTCACCTCTCCTTTTCATTTCCCTCCTTTCATCTAATCTCCTCTTTTCTTCTCCCCTCCCATCCATTTCTATTCCCCCGTCCTCTCCGCCTCCCGCCACCTCATTTCCCCTCCTCTCTGGCTCCTGTGATCTCCACCCAAAAAAGCAAAAATGAAGGGGAGGAAGGAGGGATGACGTCAGGGAGAAGAGACGGCGGTGGAAGAGTGTGAACTCTCTCTGAAGAGTCAGCATGCAAATAATTCATATTCCACTCAAGCAGATCTCCGACTGCTCCTCCTCTACCTCTCTCACGCATCACCACCTCTTTCTTCACTCTTTCTAACCATGCCGTCCATAATTTGGACAAGCTTTGACTAATTTAGCTTTTTACTTGTTTTATTTAACTTTTTTTTTATTCACAAGTCAAATATTTTTGGGGGAAAAACAATAAATGTTTGCATGCTTGCAAAGTGTGTGTGTGTGTGGTGTGTGTGTGTGTGTGTGTGTGTGGCTGCTCACCGATGAGTAGAGGTGACCCTCTCCGTTCATGGCGATGTAGAGGCCAGTCTTGACTGATTGGATGGCCACGACTCTCAGACCCACAGGAATTAAGTTAAACAGAGCTGAGGACAAAAACACACAAACTTAGTGTGCGTGTGTGTTTGTGTGTGTGTCTTGTGCGTGTGTGTTACAGTGCTCTGAGAACTGACATGTCAGTTGGTCTGCTGCTCAGGTGGATTTTGTTTGCTGGTGATGTGAACAGTCAGCTTGGCCTCCAGGGGCTGCTTACAGAGCTTTTAAACTGAAAACTCAGGCCACAGCTTTAAATATGAATTTAATTGCACTCTATTTAAATGTCTATACCTTTGTACAATTAAAGGAGCAGCGTGTAGGATTTAGTAGCATCTAGAGCCTCTTGTTCCTTCTCTGACCCGCGGCATCTGGAGATATAACAGTCTGATTCTAAGGTAGGATAAGACACTCACGAAAACACAGTTATGATAAGACTTTATTGTGGAAATTCACTTGTTACAGCAGCTCGCATCACATTATATGAGATGGATGCCATATTCTACAAACAGAGCACCATAAATCTGGCACACTAAGTGCTGTCATTAAACTAAATAAAGAAAAAGTCCATGTTTTTATGTGTTACATAAGCTATTAACAAATATATACACTCAGTATGTTTGCCAAAAAGTCGCTCAGTAGAAGAAATATATAGTGCATTATCCTGATCTAACTCCCTGTTAAACAACTGTTATAAAACTCCAGCTACAGACGACTGACATGTTCTTCAGCAGGTGTAATAAGTCTTGACACTGAGTTTAAAATCATCCTCGGGTCAACACAGGTGTTTCCAATGATACTAATTAAGGTCCTCCACCCTCCAACATCCTCCATTGCACCTGACATCGTAACGTCAGCTATGATGGAGCGTACTTTCTTGTCTGCCTCCGTCCTCTTCACCACCTGTCAGCTCAGTTAAGGTCCACCTTCCTTTAGCGTCTAACTACGTGTCAAACCATTCGTTCTTTATTTATGTCACTGCACAGCTCTGCGCTCTGTGATGGTGGCACAGTGTTGACAGCTGTAGTAGTACACGCCGTTCATCAGTTTGAGTGTGACTTGTTCCGAGAGTTTCGGGATGAAATGTTCCTGCATGAGCCCCATCGTAATCATCTATATTTTGACCGTGTTCATTTCCATAATATTTTAATATCGCCCCATGTTTCCAAAGGCGCGCTCATACTCTCAGCTCCATTAGGTCAGTGTTATTTGAGGATCACACCCTTAGAGTCTCGGGCAGGTATTTTTAAAGACTATTGCTGGTATTCACTTCCTGCAGTCTGTGCTGTATCTTAGTTAGCAACTCAGTGAGAGATCGAACGAGGGAAATCATGCAATGAATATCAAAGTTGGACAGCGGGCTCTCACACTGTTGTGCAATAATGTTCTCATCTTTTTAGAAATGTTTTTTATGTTCATAGAACGATAAAGATTTAAAGCCTGAGAGCAGCAATGGGACACAAATCGTATAATGTGACTGTCAGCTTTCCAGTGGCAGTAATGGACTATTTTACCGACTTTAAGTACAAACCACAAAAGTTGTGTAGCATGAATTATTAGAAGGATATACTGTACTCACACTGGAGACCTTTCAGCTTTCTAAACTCACATTACAGCGATGGACAAGCTGCAACGAGACAGCGATTGACTAAACTCTAAAGACAATAATGAAGCTAAAAAAAGATGATTTTATTTTCATGGCGATATATTCCTCTGTTGAGCCCCTCTTTAATGTGAACATGGGACAAATATTACGTTGAATGTTGGCCTTCAATAGTTAAGTCACAGTATTTAATGTGTGTGCCAGTTTGTCTCAGTACCTCGGCATATGAGCTGGTTGATCTCCCGGTGCCTAATTCCTTGCCAGTTTTTGGATTCCTGAATCTGCTGACTTTGTCTCACCCTTCTTGCATTGTTTGTTGTTCTCTGATTGATCGCCTGTGTACCTTTTTTGGCTAAGTAAAGATTTATGTATCCGGTCTGTGCTTCTGAGGCAGGTTTTTGAGTCCAGTTGCTTGTGGCTTTCATCAGTTTTCCAAAAACATAAATGTAGCTGCAGCATACAGCAAGGCCAATTAAAATCTCAGTATTAGCGTGAAGTGTTTGAGAGTCCTTAAGGTTTTTCCAGTGGTGGTTGTCGTGCTAGAAAATACAGAATACTGTTTGTCCTCAGATGTTTTCATCAATTACTGATGGTGTAACTATCTCAGGTCGGTTGTTGCAGCCAGGGACTCGAGTATAAAGATGTTCACTGTTTCACGTTGTGAGTTTGATGCCTGGCAAAGGGTTAAAATATAATAATATTTGTTCAATGCGACACTTTTGTCCAGTCATTCCCATATTAACTTACACGACTAATCCACCCACGTGTCATAGATACAGCCTAAACACACTTGGCTCTTAAATAATCCTTTAAAGCTGGATTGTGTTGAGAAATGATTGAATTAAAGCAAAGGCGTCTGCTGTGACGGGTTGGATCGAAGGTTACTGTATTTTGCATTCAGCCACTGAAAAGCTTCAAAGAGTAGAAATGTGTGGAGCGAAGCTGCCGATTTTGAACGAAAACACAATGTGAGAAGCGTCCCCTCCAGTGTGCTTAGTCTACTTTCAACAAACTTTATTGACACGGTCATCAAGGCCAGCAACAGCGTGATGAATATTTCACAACAGCAGAGGATTCTCCTCCGACACTCGGTGCCAGTTTTTTGTTTTGTTCGTGAGGAAGGATATAAAAGGATATTATGTAAGTGATATTTATAAAATCATAACATAACAATGACCTGTAATGAAGGCTGTCACCGTGGACGTTATATTTGGAACCAACAGCCGTGCTGCCTAATCAAGGGTTGATTACACCTGGGATATCATTGCCCTCGTTAATCAAGGGTGCATAGAAATGGTTGTTAATTCGCTCTGACGAGCAACATTTACAGTGTTCGGAGATGAGCAGAAACAATGTATCAAATGTGAGAAAGAAAGTACACCTGCGGGTAATCATCTTTGGTAAATATCACACTTTCTGAAGCACCATCAGGCCTTCATTAACATAAAGATATGCACCCAGCTGATTAGACAACCGTCCCTTTTAATGCTGCAGGGAAATGTCACCGATGTCTCCCCTCCGCTGAATGTGGCTCAGCCAGAAAAAAACACTGACAAACAAGCAGGAGGAAAAAAAAACAAGCTTGGCAACAAGTGGGAGCTGCAGTAAATTCAGTTTGATCCACACGCCGGCTGAACTGTGGCAGGTTTTTTTTTTAAACATGGCAATGCGAAGACATTTTCCAAAGATTGATGAGAAGACGTTGGCCAAGAATAATAATAATCATAGTAAACAAGTGGGACGTTGCTGCAACACGAGGACGGCGGAGAGCAAACCGGCTCAGCCAATGTGGGAAAGGACACTTTGAACCAGCGAGAGCTGCCTGCTGTAGTGATTACTGATTAGCATTTGATTTTCTCACAGCCGAGCGCGGCAGAATATGGAAAAAGCTGCATTAATCAATAAGACATCTAACTGCAGCTCCTCCCTGAGGGCAGTGTTGGGTGCAGAGGTCCAATAAACTAGGCCCTAAAAAAATGAAACGCTGTGATCAGCCACTTGTCGCTTTCGGCTGAACAGTTGGTGTGTTTCTGTCCATCAATATGACTGCACATACTGTGACAGAATGGCTGTCCGTCTTTTAGATTAAACTACTTTAAGCTTTGAACTATTTCTATATTAACTAGTAGTCATTAGATCTTCACAGCAAGGGAAACAAATCTCTCGACCATCAAATCAAATAAAGACTATTGACAGATTGTCTCTAAATAACTATATGGTCTTGAGAGAGTCTGTCGTGGCTTTTCCTTTGCTGTGATGACATTTTCATTTTCTCCAGTGTTGTCTTGAGCGCAGCTTTTCCTTTTCTTGTCGGTCTTTCCCTTTCAGACACCTGTTGCACTGCATTGTCGAGAAAATCACAGAAAATCACAATGATTGCACACACACTTTCAGTTAAGCTGGGTTTCTAAATGAAGGTTGCTACTGTAGCTCACTCAGTTCTTGAACTATTGTACAACAGCCGGTCAGCGGAAAGCTCAGAAATTAAAATAGTTTTGCAGCAACATGTTTTGAGAGACGTGTAATTGCTGATTTTGTTTTTCGGTGCTGACATTTCTTCGAGTTTAGGAAGAGTTGTCTTTTTTGTGCAGTCATGCGGAGGCGGTCTTTGACACCAGAGACTGGGATTCACATCCCAGAGTCCCATGCGTGGCTGAGTTTAGGCAACAGAAGCATTTTTGGTTACCGTTAAGGAAAAGCTTCTGATTTGGGTTAGATGACGTCCTCGTTATTTGCGCAGTAATGGTACCGTGAAAGTGTGACTTCACACTACTGTGACAAGTGTTTTCCATTCACCTTAGCCAGCATTATGTGTGTATTAAGCTCAATAATATGCACATGTAATGAATGAGCACACTTACAGGAGTTGGTGCTGTCGTCTTTGGTCCCGTCCATACTTCCATCCTGGCCCATCTGGAGATAGAAGCCCTGTCTGCAGAACAACCTGGTCACTATGCCCTTCAGCTGTGGTTCTGCACAAAGCACAGACACAGACACAAGGACACAGGAAGAAAAAGAAGAATAGTTGAAAAGGACGGATACACGCTAGACTGCCCTTTTTTTAAAATATGAAAATAAAAATAAAATAAGGCCAAGTTTTGTCGGCTCCAAACCATCCAAATCCCCCAGAAATCAATTTCTGCACACATCCTGAGAGGCACACTCGAGATGGAATACAGTTTGGCATTAAAGAACAATGTGACCACATGCTGCATCCTCAGGGATTTCCTGTGGCGAGACTAGTCAGGCACATCCAATCCATTACAGGATTCTTGGACTAATCCTTCCTTCATGGTCATTGTTCCACTTGAATGACGGAGATAAATTATTTCTGAACCTTTGATGGTCGAGAGCAGCTTCATAACTGCTATATTCTGTTTACTGTTTATCTATTGATTCATATATTGCTTTGTATGATTTACCTAGGTAATTGTGTGGCTCTCGCGCCAAAAGCACCAGATACTGCGCTGTCACTTGTTTTTATACATCCACGTAGCTGAAATGCAGATGTTAAACGCTAAAACAGCTGGTCAGACTAAGAGAGACAGAGCGAGGCGTGACAAAGCAGCTGAGTCATTAGATAAAGCTGGAGGTGACACCATCTTCGGCAGGTACAGACAGGCAGGTTTCCATTCCCTCTGCAGACAGACAGCACTCTTTTCCACACAAACACTCGGTGCTGATTATCTAACACACGCTTCCATGTGACCACACCCCGTCCTCCCTCTGTAAAACACACATCGGTGACCTAAAGCAGGGTGGGAAATCCCCTTTTGAACGTGTGTGTGTGTGTGTTTGAGGTACAGAGAGTGAATTCGTAAAGGTGTATCCTAATAGGCAAGGACAGAAGAAAGCCAAAACTGACCCAGTTTATGAAGTGTGTATGTGTGTGTGTGTGTGTGTGAGCGATAGAGGAGCAGGGGTGTTTTCCATCTTTGTGAGGGATCCATCTTGTGCGGCAGGGGAGAAGGAGGGAAGAGGAGCAGTGAAGCTTGCAACCAGCGCTTGAAATGACAACACACTGTTTAGCATGTCGTGTCAATAATCAATCCAAGATGGATTAGAAACGACAGCTATGAAAACGTGCCGACGAGCTCGCCAAACATCACGAGGAGTGCAGAAATTACAACATGAAATCATGTCTATTCATAAAAACTGTTAATTACCAAAACCTGATTAGATTTCATTATTTTTTTAATCACACATTCACTGATTTCTCATAATTTAGACTGCATTTCATTTAGCTTACATACAGCTGTTTCGAAACGATAATAAAAATATGATAATGAACATATTTGACACTTTCTTCCCTCCCTGTAAATACAGGACACTGCATCATTCCAGCTAACGGCTGTCGGATTTATTCTTGCTGCTTTTATGATTCGAAATACCTGAACAGAAATCAGCGTGCACGCTGCCCACTGTGACCGAAATCAGTCATCAGTGTGTGTGTGTGACGCACGACCGGAGGAAGCTGCTGGAAATGTCATTTATTGTCTCTTATCTTTTTTCTAGAGCGTGTCGTGTCTTTTTAATTCATAAAAGATCGTCTGAAAATGTGTTTTTGTGTCTTTAAATGTGACTGAATCAAACCTGGAGGCAGCTTTGCTTTTGCATTTAAACATCCGCCTTCGTGTTGGCTCAAAGCCCCGTCTGATGTGGATACATGTCAGATACATTTAAAAACAGATCGTACTATCAAATACTACAAAATGTCAAATGAAAGTAAACTTTGAGATCGCTGGAATCTTATTGTTTTGTATTCCTTGAATATTGGGTTTCATTACCAGTCTGAAGTCACGTTCTTGCACGTTAGTTACGAGCTGAGGTGTGACAGGAAGCTTGTAAGTGGAGGTAAAATGAACGGGTCAGACAAAACACAATCGTGGCTCCAAACAGGTCACATCAGGCGTACACCTTCTCCACCATATCAGCTCTGGTTCTTTAGCCGGTTCTGTTCAGGATTCACCGACAATCAACAATAAATAATCTTCTTACAGGGATAAACCTTCCTCCTGTGTCAACTGAACAGGGTCAGCCTGCTCTGTGTAAGAAGAAGGCTGAATTATCTATCTAATATTTTGTCTGAAACCAAAACAGCCAATAACATGTGACCAAAAGTTTAACCAATCAACTGTTGAGTCATTAATTAGGACACAGCAGAATTTAGGTGTTTGAATGTGACGTTAACATGATTTATGGTGATTTATAGATTTTGAATCTCAGCGTCTGGGCCTATTATGAGCACGATAACAGCCTCAGATGGAGTTATTGTTGGTGTTTGCATAGCTCCCCGCTGTAACGGATGACAAATCAATAATTCTCCGCAGGGGACGTCCTGCTGCATCCACTCAGCGTCAACTCATCATCTATTCATCCACCTAACGCCCGTTTATCATTTACTGATAATTCCTGCCGTTGCCACGGTGACATTCCCACTCCGCCAAGGTGATTTTTTTTCTTTCTTTTCCCCCCCCACTCTTCCCAGCATCTCCACATCCCGTCTGTTACTAGGGAAATTCCCATTCTCGCGTTGCCACGGCAACAGTCTCGTGATTCCAGACTGTTCCAGTGGAAGGGTATTCCCCCATCCACACACACACACACACACATATACAGTACACGCACACACACAGAGCTATAGTCTCTCCATAATGTGATCTGATTCAATCAGTCAGGATGTCGAGCAGCCGGCGGCTGATTTGACGTGTCACATTGTCCGTTAATTTTCCCCAGTCTGAGTCTGAATACAGCGTTTAACACCAGGTAACATATCAACATCATGTCTTATATACACACACACACACACACACCTTCTCACCAAACAACAGCCCCCTAAATGAAGAACTCACAACCGGAAAGTGAACGCAACCATTTCACCCTCGTTTACATGCGAGTGATGAGTGATTAGAGGAGCACTCGGGCTCCTGGAAGAACAAAAGAAGGGGGATCGCTTGTTTCCAGATCTGGTTCAGCGACAGTGAACGTCCTTCACCTTTAATATGGCAGCAGTGACGCAGCTGATTATGTATCGACACTAATGAACAATAGAAGTCCTTAACCTGAATTTGAGACATTTGGCTTGGCTTTGATTCTGTGTCATGTCGAGGCTTTTCCAGCCTTGACGAGCAGACAGCTCTGAGGGAGCCACTGAGGACGGTTGACTATTGATTATCCATACCTGCTTATCATTATGTGTATTGAAAGGTGAGGGAACATCATCACACAGACAGACAGAGGTGATGGAGTTAATGAATAGTTAATCACTAGCAGTGGAGAAATCTTGGCATGTTTTCTGATGTCTGTCTTCATATTTGGCTTCCTCCTCTTGTTCCTCCCTGAGGGGATTTCAAGGTGATCAGAGGGCAGCTGGGAGAAGTACATCCTACTAAATCTGATTACCTTTATTTTTTTTTTTTAGAAATGATCTTTTTTTTCCTCTTTATTTTATCAATGTGAGAGCAGCGACCGGACTTTTTGGTTCCTCCTGCATCACTGAACTCATCACCTCAGCGGTGGATCCTTATTTTGGCATCTCCATGATCTCATCCTCTCGGTCACCACGTAGAGTTCAGGGCCTTTTTATTGTGCACGCAGACTGTCGCGTACAGATACATCTTTTAATAATTAACGTTACTTTTTTACTGACTTTACAGATGAAACTATGAATCGAAAAAAGTATTACTCAATCTGTTGCCTCACCTCTCATTCCAACTTCATTTTTCTCTCATTTCCTCGTTCCTATAAATACTACGCTCCATATTTTCTCGCTTTAAGTAAATATCATTCCATCTGACAGCTGTGATATTTATTCTTGCTCCTTTATGATTCGGAAATACCTGCCCGGCGTCCGTCTGTCAGGAGCAGAAATCAGCACACTGCCTGCTGCACTGAAGGACTGAAATCAGTCACATTTTCCAATCTCTCTCTGCTCTTGTGTGTGTGACGCACGACCACAGGAAGCTGCTGGAAATGTCATTTATTGTCTCTTATCTTTTTCTTAGAGCGTGTCGTGTGTTTTTAATTTATAAAAGATCGTCTGAAAATGTGTTTTTTGTGTGTGTGTGTCTTAAATGTTACTGAATGAGACCTGGAGGCAGCTTTACTTCGTGTTGGCTTTCACATGGTCTGATATGGATATATATCATCAGACATCAGGCGACCTCATACACCTGGCTGCTGTTGTGACTCGGCCGACAGCCACGTGATTTATTTCTTGATTGCAGCTTTGAAAAAAAATAAAGAAAAAATCTGTGGCAGCGATTAGCTTTTAATTTGGCGGAGAAAATCCTGCCCATCATGTCGCCGTCAAATCCAGCATTCAGGACCTGACTGATGAAGTAGTTTTTAACGTGGGTTAGCAGCTCTTTAATGAGGCTGATTTCACTGCAGGATTTAAATACAGTTGAGTAAAATTCCTCCCACGGCAGTGCCCATAATTCTCCACTTAGAACTCTAATTACCACAACTAATAACAATAATAATAATAATAATAATAACAAAACGGGGTAGATGTGGACCCCAAAAAATCCAGTTTCTGGCTCCATGCTGGTCTAATTCGAGCTGACGAATTGAAATGTTGCTGCGTTGAACCGCGTCTTTGATGAGTAATGAAGGCTGCAGATCAGTGTGCGTCTGTCTGTCTGTCTCTCCTTCACAAAACCTCTGGAAGACAGTAGGGGATGTTGGCAAATCTCTATCACACACTCACACACACACACACACACACACACACACACACACACACAGACAGAGCACAGACATTTTAGACGTTGCCAAGCTTTCACCAGCAGCTCGCACAGCTGGGAGCACAGAGGAGAGGGAGAGACGGAAAGAGGGAGGTAGGGAGGGGAAAAAAGTAAAATGTAGCTGGAAGGAGGTATGAAGAGATCTAAGGTGTGTAAGGAGGGGGTGGGGGGGTTAGGTGGAGACGAGGAGGCAGAGAGGTGACAAGAAAAAGGGCAAAGAAAGATGCAGAGGAGGAGGAGGAGAAAAGGAGGAGGCAAGAATAAAGAGGAGAGTCTGTTCTTTCATCTATTCTTTCCAAATATTAAAGAAGGTATGGAGGGATGAAAAAGATCTAAGTAGGAAGAAGAGAGGATTAGGATGGAGAGGAGGAAGGGTGGTCGAATGAAGACATGATGATGAGGAGGAGGAGGAGGAGGAGGAGGAGAGGGAATGAGATAAGGACATGGAGGACAGGAGGTGGCAACAAGAAAGGAGGAAGACAAGTGAAGGAAAGATCAGAGGAGGGAAAAAAACACCCAAATGAAGGTGGAAGAAAGGATGAGGAGGTTAGGACGGAGAGGAGGACGGATGGTTGAATAGAGAGATGAGGATGAGGGGAAGAAAGGAGAAGGAAGGTGAGAAGAGAAATGAGGAAAGATGGAGAGAGGGTGGAGGGGGAAGGAAACGTGAAAGGTAGAAGGAGAAGAAGGCAGGTAAGGAGGAAGAGAAGTGAAGGAAAGATAATGAGGGAGGAAAGAAAATAACAAAATGAAGGTGGAGGTTAGGACGGAGAGGAGTTGAATAGAGGGAGTATGAGAGGATGAAAGGAGGCAAGAAGAGAAAAAGAGGGAAGAGGAGGGAGAAGATGGAGGTGATATATGAGGAAAATGGGATGCAAAGGAAGGTGAGAAATTAAAGAGGATGAGAGGAGAAAGGAAACATGAAAGGGAGGAGGAGAAGAAGGCAGGTAAGAGGGAAGCGAAGGAAAGAATGTAAAGGAGAAAAGGAAAGCTGGAAGGAGGAGTGGATGACATAAGGAAGAGTGACAGAACAAAGGGCTAAAAGGAGGTGAGGAAGGGTGCAGGTGGAGGAAAGGATAAAGGAGAAAAGAGGTAAAGAAGAGGAACGAGGATGGAGGAAGAGGTGGAAGGGAACAAGGGAGGGAGGAAAGGTGACAAAAAGAGGAGGTTGGAGATGAAAGGTGAAGACATGAGGAGAGGGAAAAGGTGAGAAGAAACTCCCACCACGGTTTGGAACGTGGCCCTCTGATCCCACACACCAGAACTAACTGGTGAAAACCACTTCCCATCAGCCTGACTCCTCACGTTCCTCCTCGTTTCCTGCCTCCTCCATCCATCCATCCATCCATCCATCCATCCATCCATGCACCGTCACCTGCTGGCTTCTCACACAATCAATTGATTACAGCAGCACTTATCGCCTCTGCTATTGAACGCTCCGGCACAGCACACACAGTCACAAACATGTTCCCATTAATCTGCATTCACTGATCACTCCTGCGTGCATCGATCCGCCTCACACTCACTTCACTTTTACTTTTTTTTTTTGTGTGTGTGACCTCCTCCACCTTAAATTTCAAAATAAGAGTGTTAGTTTTGTGTTGTAAATGACTGATGGGGATGAGAGAGCGAGGTTGGAGATGCACAGAGGCAGACGGAGAGAGAGAGACTAGACAGACTAATCTGTGGCTTCAATAATGGATGTACCTGAAACTACTGAACCATAGGGCACTACAAGACATGACTGTGTGTGTGTGTGTGTGATTGGGGTGTGTGCGCGTCCTGCGTGCACCACCCAGTGCGTGCATGTGTGTGCGTTTCTGGAATATGCATATCAATATATCGGGTGTCTGTCTGCGTGCATGCGTGTGCACACCTTGCCGCCGTAGCCTCCTCTTCTTCAGGCCAAATATCCGGACTTTGGAGAAGATGTCGACCAGGTTCCCGTTGCACAGCCCCTGCTTCTTACCGGGGCTCTTCCGCCGCCGGTGAGTGGTCGGTCGGTGGGCGTGTTGCTCTCTCGCCTGTCGCTTCTGCCGGATCAAACCGCTGGCGATAGCCGCTGCCATGTCGACACAAAAACAGCCCCGTCTCCGTCCGTGTCTCCAGTCTCTTCAAGCTGTGTCCACCGGAGGGGACGGAGCGCAGACAAAACCAGACACAAACCTCCGGTCTCTCTCTCCGCTTTTACCGGCTATAACGGCCCCATACTTTAGAGCACACGTCCGAAATAAACACTTCACAGCATATTGTCTGTTGTCGTTATCCCCCGGGCCATTTGAATTTTAAAAAAAAAACAAACAAACGGTTTTTTAACGGTTTACCTGTCCGTCACGTTTCACCGGTCTGTCTGTCAGTCAGGTAACAGCACACAGCTGTCACTGAACCGATTTTACCGGAGCCCGTTTGTCACTTTGCGTTCCCATGGTCACCAGGCGAGAGAAAACACACAAACAACCTCTAAAAAACACACACACACACACACACACGGACACACACACACCGCTGTCCGACCGTTTGTATTCCGCTGACAGAAGCGCGTGCCGCCGCCAGCCGCCGCGAGCCGCTCCAGCTGCGTGAAACTGGCGCGAGTTACCACGGCAACACCGGAAACAGGGGCGGTTTGGCTTTCAAAGTTAAAGCCCAAATACGTAGTGCCGCCTTTTTGAAGTGGATTATTTACATTAACGCATTCACTTTAGTGACAATACATGTAACAGTTTATAGTGTAACAGTTTACTGTATTCTACATCTGCTATTCTTCTTTTATTCCTCTGCTGTCGTTTTTGCTATCTGTTGCTGCCATCAAGTGGTCAAATTCAACCAAAATTATTATTTAATCCAAATTATTGAAGAATTTCCAACTCTAGAAAAATGAATATGACGCATTACACCTTCCTATATTTTTTAAAATATATATCAGCTACATTATCTTATGTTCTTTTGTGTTATTTGCTTTAAAATATGATTTATATTGGCTGCTATGTGGCTAAATTTCTCAGCTTATGATTCTTTATGTTATGTATTTAACATTTACCTTTCCTGTTATGAGCTGTAGAATGGACCTAATTATGAAAACCTATTTAAAAGTGTTTTTTTCAAAGCTTACATTAATCGACTATACCTCCTTGTTATTTTGAAGGTAATGACCGGAAGTCCCAGTTGATTGTCGTTCGGGGTGCTTTGACGTTTGGAGACGCGCGAGCGCTTTCTGGAACCGTCACACACACACACACACACACACACACACACACACACACACACACACACACACACACCACGCGCCGAGCGAGCAGTCACACACGCGCTCTCTCTGAAAAAAAAAAAAACTTGTCATGCTCATTACGGGTCGGTGGTCGGTGGTCGGCTGGCACGGTGGCAGGTGCCCGGGTATCCAGGCTGGATGCGACTGACACACAATGACATTGAGGTCATATCATAACTTGTATTAAATCACCAACAGGTGCTATAACTGTGAGCGTCTATAACTTTTCAACAATAATAATTATTGTATTATTATATTATATTTGTTCACTCTCTGAACCCATGCTGTTCCACAGCGTTTGGGTCCTTGATTTATATTTTTCTATAATATATAATATATATATATAGATATATATATATATATATATATATATATATATTATAT
Organism: Larimichthys crocea; assembly: GCF_000972845.2. NCBI lineage: Eukaryota > Metazoa > Chordata > Actinopteri > Sciaenidae > Larimichthys > Larimichthys crocea. The sequence goes on along the minus strand of NC_040029.1, from coordinate 8,283,805 downwards.
ATATTATATATATATAGTCATCTACCAGGGCTGTAGCTGTGATTGCACCAATATGAGATATATATGTGTGTGATATATGATGCAAAGGAAGGTGAGAAGAGAAATAAGGGGAGAGGGTGGAGGTAAAGGAAACATGAAAGGGAAGAGGAGGAGGAGGAGGAGGAGTAAAGGAAAGATGATGAGGGAGGAAAAAACTACAAAATAAAGGTGGAGGAAAGGATGAGGGGTTTAGGACGGAGAGGAGTTGAATAGAGAGAGGATGAGAGGATGAAAGGAGGCGAGAAGGGAGAAGATGGAGGTGATATATGAGGGAAATGGGATGCAAAGGAAGGTGAGAAGAGAAATGAGGAAATGAGAAAAGGATAAGAGGAGGAAGGAAATGTTAAAGAGAGAGTCTATACCTTTTTAACAATAATAAATATTGTTATATAATATATATTATTATTATTTGGCCACTTATCTGAACCCATACTGTTTCCTCAGGAGTTCATTTATATTATATATAGTCATCTACTAGAGCTATATATAATATAACCCTGGTTAATGGTAGATAAAAACATGTATTTACATATTTACATAATTACATGTTTATTTCTGAGATTTGGGGTCTTTTTAAGTTTATATTCTACATTTAAGAGCAAAAATATGTGGCATATGCAGCATTATTAGTATTTATTTTAGTCTCAGTATGTTCAAGAGCCCTTTAAGACATGTTTAAAACATAAAAAATGCAAATCCAGTTCAATTATCTAAATAAAATTGCATCTATTCATCCCCTCCTGATTGGAAAAAAATCAGGAGGGGATGATAATTAATTAATAATTTATTAATATGCACATATTTGCATTTCAAAATACGTCTCCTGCTTCACTGATAGGGCCGTTCTGGTGTGTTTGTGCCGGACGTTTCAAGCGTTTCGCTTCAGCAGATGTGAAAACAGCCTTCTAGTGTCGAAGTCTGCACATGCATCATTCTGCACAGTCAAGGTCAAACATCCGATGACAACACAAAAAAAAAAACAGATTTTTGAGCAGAAGGGCCCTTTAAGGCTGAGTCACTTTTAAGCCAAAAAACAAACAAATAGCATTTTTTGTGTGTATAAATGAATAAATAAAGATTAAATCATAATATTCAAAGCATTTTCAAGTCAAGTAAAGAACTTCCGTCATGTGTTTTGGATCGTAACGGAGATAATGAAAGCTGCTCTCATCCCACATGCTGTCTGTGCTGAGCTGGAGAATAGCTCGCTGAATGAATGGTTTAAAAATGCAGGAGGTGGGTTAGATTGACAGGCTGATAAACTGGCGCTCTGCCTGCCTCACATGTCTGGATTGTCTACTGTACACGTGCTTTCCTTTCAAACATGTTTCCAGCTGTAAGTTTATACACTCACATTTCCTCCATGATGTGACAGCATGCGGGGGGTGGACTATCAGGTGGACACACCTGTGTCAAGGCAGACAAAGTCAAACAAAGTGCTATTATTTTGAAAAGTCAAGTTCTGGTTCCTGAAATTTCACAAGCCAGCGTGAATGTGTCTTTCCAGTGCATGTAGCATGTAGGTCACTCATCTCTCCGGAATAAAGCGACAGGATGGGACCCAGCTGGACACAAAGAGCGCTGAAATGAAATGTTCCTTTCTTCCGGGGGCAAAAACGATATCAAAAGAAAATCTCTGCACCTTTTCCAATCTTTGTGTCCCCTCGATGAGTAATGGACAGCAGAGTTTGGCCTTTGTGGGATTGTTTTCTCAAAGGCAGGGTAAAACCCCAATCATATCAGGGACGCAATCCATCAGCTGGGCCAACAGTGGCATCCCCCTCCAGATACTCCGACGTGTCATTAATAAGCCTCAGAAACAATGGTTGCTTCTTAAAAACAAACAACAAAGCATCATTTACATTTTTGCAGAATATCAAAATCTCATAAAATTCATATATGCCCCAAAGGGACGAACCATCTCCATCACTGTCAGCCCCAAATGTCAGCTTTGCATAGAAGATATATCACAACTTCACAGGCAGAGGTTGATTGTCATTCAATATACTGATGTGTGTGTAATATGAACTAAATTATGAGATATATATATATAGAGATATAGATCGAGATATATAGCTAGATAGATAGAGAGAGATAGATAGATAACACACACCAACAATGTGATACATCACTAGCTGTACGTCACAGCACAAACAATCACTATGTATGTATGTATATACAGGAAAGGTGTACTATGAAAAAAATGAATTAAGGAATACAAATACTTATTATTGATTACAATATACCAATTCTCTCACTAAACTTGAGCCCAACAAACCTTCTGTTATGTGCAAAAACCAGGACTGAAGTGTGGCTACATCAAAAATAAAAGTAAAAATGTAGAATAAATATATTATTGATACAACTAGTATGTAGTACTAGTAGTGTTTCCTGCCTTTCCTGTATTTGTTAGTGGTATTTTTTTGGACGAAAAGTCCAAGTTTAAAACAGTTCAGAATAAATTAAAGTCCTATTTGTGTCTATGTTGTCGGGCGTTCAAAAGCAGATGAATCATATGCGTTTTAAAAAATAATCAGCTGTCGCTTTGAGGCTTCGTGTCGTCTGAGGCAGGTCAGAACACTTGAACTGAAATATTTCAGCACCATGGACAGCGAACAGCCTCTCTGACACTTCATCTTCCTTCGCCTTTAAATGTGCTGTGTATATATATATGTGTGTGTGTGTGTGTAAGAGAGAGAGAGAGAGTTAGTTATTCATACACACACACACACACATTCATAGACACCTATGAACACACTGTTTTTTCCAAGGCGTCATAGGAATATGTATTTCTTTCCTAGTGCACCACTAGGTGGCACCAGAGCGTGTCTATCAGTTCTCTGATAAGAGCATTAACAGAGGTAGTACATCAGTAACACAGTGGTGGTTCACTGTGTGTGGCACATAATGATCAGGAGCAGCGTGGGGACCCTGCAGAGACAAAGGCATGACTAAAAAACCTGCTCATATAAAACGATAATAGAAAAAATGCAGATTTAGTCTCTGAGAACTGAAAATATGTCGGTGACATTATGTCTTTTTTATTCTCATCCTCATACTTTGCTTGCTTGCTATGGACGCAGTGTGTCACCTTCATTTTTGTCCTATTTAGTCGTCCACAGTGTCCCTTCTTTTGTCCTTCATGTTGCTGACACACAACTATTTAAGCTCCGAAGAAAACCACTGATTCACCTCTGCTCGTCTCTCTCCCAGACAGCAGAGAAAGGAGAAGAGTGTGTTAGTGTGTATGTGTGTGTGTGTGCTGTTTTTTATATCCAGGTCAGTCAGAGTTATGAATAAATCAAAGCTGCATTTACATTAAAATTCATCTCTTCTGCTGCTTTTTATAACATCGGGGTAAGGCGGGACGCAGCTCTTAAACTTCAAAAGGAAAAAATATCTTTCCACCTCATCCTTCTTCCATCCAATTATTCCACCATCCGTCCTGAATCTTTCTGCTTCGTGGCACACGATTTTTTTCAAGAAAAACACACACACGGGTAAACGCAAGGACGCACACGTATCATGCAGGTTAACAGAAAAATGCAGGACTGTGCGTGAATAAGAAAGAACTGCTCATCCACCTGATAGATACACATTCCTGTTCCTATTGTATTTAAAGCTTCTCTGCATGTCTGTGTGTTTCACAGAGGCAGAAGCGCCCTCTACAGGCACTAAAACAGCACAGCACTCATCCACCCACTCTTTCTTTTACACACTTCTACGTCTTTCCACTCCATCCGCGGATGCATTTTTCTACTATACGCCTTTACCTGCTCGCTTTGTGCTTCGTTAGGTGTCATTGTAACTTGTCCATCCCTCTTTAAGATGCTTCCATCATGCAAAGTAGTATGGACGGATCATTATCACATGTTTTCATACTCAAACAAAATATGAATGGCCAATATTTCACATGTATTAACCAGGTTAAATGTTTATGAAAGTTTGTTGTGAGATGCTGGCAAGAAGGGTGAAGTGGAGAAAAGATCTTCAAATACTCTGGCAGAGGGGGGGTCACCTTGTTTTATAATATACAAACTGTCAGCAATATTTCAGCAGGGAGAAGCTGCAACAAGGACGACGGCATGCACTGTACCTTGGAAAAATAGGTGAGATGCATGCCCTTGTATTAATGATGAAGCGGTGGGAGAACCAGGATGAAAAGGAAAGGAAAAGCTGTTGATGACTGTAGATATGTCAGACTCTTCAGAGTGATGTAGCTTGTCAATTCCTGCAGATTTGGCATGAAAATTTGGTATGTAACAGACATTTGAGGCGGATTCTGAATCATTCAATAAACTTGTTTATAAATTGTATGCAAGAAATCAAAATCTAATACTGTGAGTAGGTTGCTGTGACACAAACATATTAAGAACCCTTTGAACCGTACTACAAGTAAAGTTTTTAGGGTAGTAAAATCATCATATCCTGTCCCCATATCCTACAACTTATTTAAAAAGGTTTCAAACAACACACAATGCAACTGCAATGCAATGCAACAACTCCATGCAATGCAATGGTTGGTGAGTATGTTATTGTCGTCCCGCTAGGCTAGAGGCTGCTTCAGACTTATAATTTCAATCCAAAGCGTCACTTTGAAAAGTAAGTGAATGTGAATAAACTCAAAGAACCAGCCAGGAATAGTCTGCTGGGACTCCAAAAGCAAGATTCGTCTCTGACATTTCAAAGTGTTTGTTCGCCAAGAACGGAGCGCTGCCTACACCAACGATGGTTAAAAAAAAAACATTGTGCAGCACTAAATCTGCTCAACTACCTTGAGAATATTGGACATGTTGGGTGTGGGAGGATGACAATGACAGGATGACAATGTTCTGGTTCTGATATAGAAGAACAAGTGTGCTTGAAGCAGGAGAGAAGTGTTGCTCTCCACTGTCTACATACTTTGTGTACTTTTGGTCTGGGGCTTTTGAACTGTGACTGCTACAGAACATGACAACATGATGCAGAGGTTAAATCCCCGCGGCCAGCTTCCAAAACCTGGTGAAAAGCTTCCCAGAGAAGTGGAGGTTGTTGTAGCAGTACATTCAACAATACATGTAGGTGCAATGTTTAGTTGTCCATATACTTTTGGTAGCATCGCTGATAAACTGCTCACCATCACCTCTAAATTTGTCTGATTAACATGTTGCATCTTGTCTGATTAAGAGAAACGTAAGCATGACAGTTTGTGGTTTCAGAGGGAGTTGCATGCTGGGCACAGTGACTTTCACAGAGATGTGGTGACTCAAACTTGAGCTCACCGACCTGGAAATCAGGCAAATGGATATCTGTAGTTTGTCAAAAATAATAGTTACACACAGACATAAGAGTGGCATCTTCTCTTTTCAGAAAATGTTGAACTATTCCTTTAAATGGAAGATCCACCTTGTGTCAGTCATAGATATACTGAACAATCTGTCAATAAAAACAACATTTTTAGCAGTTCCTGGGCATTACGTGTCAATCACACAGCATCTCTGTAGGTGGTGCTCTTCTCTTTGTTCAGTCGTGGCTGCTCGTGTTTATTTATGAGCTCCTCTCCCTGCTCTGAACAAACAGCAGACGAAGAGAGAGAGAGAGAGAGAGCAACAGGTAGACAATCGCCTTCATGTGTGTGAATCAAACGCCCTTAATTATCTGTAAGTGTGTGCGGTGGCAGATGAAAGAGACGGAGGGGATGAAAGATGGAGAGCGATGGAGCGACGGAGGAGGAGAAAGAAGAGGCAGACAGGGAGGCAACAGATGTGGGTGGGTGTTCCCCAGACAGGAGTGTGAGGATATCCACTCTGAACCGAGCGGGATGACTCATAATTTACACTCAGACACACCGCCCACACACACACAGCAGCACAGACATGGGGAAGTCCACTGTTACCTAGGTAACGAGTGATGAGTGACGCAGGTGGGTCTCCGAACAGAGAGAGGGAGAGAACACCTGCTGAATGCTGAGAGGATAACACACACACACACACACACATCTGGCATCAATTACATTCATCGTGCTGCGTCAAACACAGACACACACACAAACACTCGTCGTCTTGTTTCTGCTCCTCTCACATCCTCTCCTTTCACCTTATTTCCTTGTGTCCTCTCCCCTCCTTTCATTTCCTTTCCTCGTCTCCTCTTTCCTCCCTTCATCTCCTTTCCTCTTCATTCATCTTCTTTATTCGCCTCTTTTTCTTCTTTGTTTTTCTCCTCTCCTCGTCCTCATCTGTGCTTGCGTCGTCTTTTTTCGTTCCTTTCTCTCCTCTCCTTTGCTTGCTTATCTTTCTATCCTTCCACTCCCTTTCTCTCTAATCTCCTTTACTTTTCTCCTCTCCTCTCCTCTCCTCTCATCTTCTCTTCCCTCCCTTCATCTCCTTTCCTCTTCATTCATCTTCTTTATTCGCCTCTTCTTATTTTTCTCCTCTTCTCTCCTCTCCATTCCTCTCCTCTCCATTCCTCTCCTCTCCTCTTGCTTATTCTTTCCTTCCTTCCTCTCCCTTTCTCTCTAATCTCCTTCACTTTTCTCCTCTCCTCTCCTCTCCTCATCTATCTTTATAACATCACCAACTCAGCAGGGAAGAGGAGAGAAGGAACGGAGGGACTAAATTATTCATTCACACCCCCCTTTACTTTTCTTCCATCTCTGTCTGCTGTCTCTGGTGCCTTGAATCTCCCTCCTCCATCTCTCTCTTATTCTCTTTCTCTTTCTAATATTCCTCTTTCTCTTTCATCCCAAATTTTTTTCAACGCCTCTCATGCTTGCGGCACAAAGACCAGCGAAAAAAACTTTACATCTATGCGACGAGGACAGACGCGTCGAAACATATATAGTGTTTTTGTTCGTGTCAGACTGGTTTGTCAGTCGTGAAGCTTTGTTCTATTCCCAACATAACTTTGTGAGAGGGGAAAATGGGGTACGACGAGCTGTAACCTAGCAACCACAGGCGGAGTTATGTGCATCATCACAGATGAAGATAGTTAATGCCAGGCACATAGTTGTATAAAACATCTAAACTCACAGTAACCTGAGTTGAAGCTCAGACTGGCTCTTGACATCTTGTGTCCTTCTAACACACTGTAGATGTTAGGCGACGATTTGGGCTAAAAACAAAGTTTTAGTTGTTAAATTAGCCCAGAAATGTAAGGTGTGTCAGTGTGTGACACTAGCGTGAGACAATTGGCTTTATTTTGAAAATTCAAGAACACTGTGCATCATTCTCTTCACTTTTGTCAAGAAGAGAAGAGACAAATTGTTATTTCTGTGACCAACATGCAAACAAAGTGGCAGTATTTTCCTCTACCGTTATTTATTAGAGAATACAGTAAAAGATAATGATTTAACAATCAACATACTGTAATATACCTCATTTGTTGGCCATGAGTAGATGAGAATGTTTCTGTTTTGCCTGCTCGGTTCATCTTTTTAAAAAAGCCATTACGCTAATTTAAAGTTACTACTTTTAAATACTTTAAAAGGTCCCGTTTTTTTATTGATTTATTACGAAACTGGTCTAGATGATGTATAACACTGAAAGTATCAAAACAATCCATGTAGAATACACACAGTATTCAGAAATTGTGCTTTTAAACAAGCTGTTGGGACTTCACGAAGGTTGTGATGTCACAACTATACAATCACCGGCCTCAGTCTCTTTTATTTGTTAAAGTTTTTCATCCTTAAACTACAGATTTCATTACAACAAACGAATATATCAAACAATAGCAGTGTATCAAGACAGCTCCTGTCTGTATATCCCAACGGTTAAGTATTTCAGACTCTTCCCAACAGCAGGGCTTCAGTAATAGAGGTCTGGACCTCACATGTTACTATTGATCTCTCTTTTAAAAGCTCCCTGTAGAGACAGGCAGACATGTTAAAGGGGATATCCCCAGGAAGTGCTGCTCTAATATTTCTGGTGTTGTTGGTACTTTGAGGTGTGAAGTCATAACAGTGAAAGTCAATTCGTGTTAGTCACGGCTTTTCCCCAGAGTCACCAACTGTAAAAAAAGACCATACACAGAGGATGTGTCTGAAAACGAACAGTATGCTTTAACTGAGCACAGAGGTCAGATATGGTGGGAGATCATCAGTGACAATTTTCCAGGCAAAATGATAACAGTTAAAAAATGTAAAACTTCTGCTTCGGAGCGGTTACATAATCGTTCCAGATCTTTTCCCAAAAAACTCTGAACTACAGAGGAAGATGGGAGGAACTGTGGGGATAACGAGAGAGACTGAAGGGAGAAACAGCTTTGAATTAAGGAGGTGCTGAAAGTCAAAGCTGGGTGGAGGTGGCAGACTGCTTGAAAATATGTTTATATAATGTCTGAGACAGAGTTAACTCACACACCACCAACTATTTCACTGATTTTAGTGAAACTGGATCATATTTTACGGCCTCAGCTCTCTGTGATTTAGGTTTCCCGATAGACGTTAAACTGCCTGCTGTGAAATGTAGCTGCTGCTAGCTCCACTCAGTTAGCGTTACAGTCCGGGAGTCAGTGTAGCACGGGCGTGGGATAACGCTGATGGAGACCTGGTGTCATGCGACGATCAGAGCAGGGCGAGGAGGCAACGTAACCAGGCTTAAGCAGCTTCTATGGACGTAATGGCAGAGGCGAAGAGACTGAAGAGGATGACCAAGTAAGAAGCGACGCCGCCAGGCAAGAGTAAATCTTGGACAGACTTTTAGTGATTGGCTCGGTGAAATAAAAGGTAAACACATTATTCAGTTTAAGCAGTGCAGTAAAAGCACATTATATCTTTCTCATTCTCTCTTCAAATAGATTGTGCAGTGCAGTCAGTGAAGCAGGCTGCCGTGATACCACTTCATCCGCTCTCCGTTATCCAAACGTGGCTCTGCTTAACCTGCACATTACGACAGGATTTGATCTATGAGACTGCAGCTTTCACAGGATTCAGTCAAAACACAAACCAACATGCTGTTCAGGAACTAAATGTTAAGATAAGACAATCTATCAAAAGTTATTTTCGACTAAACTGTCCAGACATCCTATAAATAAATTCATTCTGATAAGTTAAACTCGTGACATTGCACACACTTTATTGCAGTGTGTTGCTGGAGGATGACACTGTACATACAGTCTAGACCGGACTGTGAAAGAGAGAAATCTAATACATCTGTCAATATTATTCATTTACTCTCTCTCCCTCTGTGGTTGTGTGTCGGGTCAGAGAGCACTCACAGCTCACGGAGTAGAAATGAAATTGATTCGCCGCACTCAACCAAACCGCAAAACACACTCTACCAGCACTGCTTTTCAGCGTACTGGTCCTTTAACGAGCAATGGCGGTGATTTTATGTTCATTATAACCTGCTGGCCTCTGTAATGAGTCAGTCTCATCCCGGGCGGGTCATTGTGTTTGATTGCGTCGGCGTCGCTGTCACAAGCTTATAAAAGATTGCACACTTACTTGGTGACATATGTCAGATATCTGCTCCATAAGAAGGAGAATAGAGCTTTGATGACAGCTTTGTCGTCTGCGCCTGTATGCGCGTCTGGCTGAACGAGACACAAAGTTAGTTAGAGCGTAGGTAGACGATGTGACAAGAGATGAAACTTTGTTAAGCATTTAAGACTCAACAATGGAGAATGTTTTCAGTAACCACCCACGGCCCATCTCAGTGTGCACGCACGCAGTTAGACAAAGCCTAAATTCAGCGATTTCTACATGGAAAACGTGTCATTCCTCACACATTTCTGCGGAGGAAAGTTCACAGTTAGACGGAGGAGGAGGAGCAGGTGGTGCATCTTTGCATTGTCGTGATCGGTTGTGATTTCTGGCTCTGCTGGGTAAAAAAAAAAAGGCTAACATTTAATGATCAACGTACACCATGAAAAACTCACTTTATTCACTCCTCTGATACATCAGATCTGTCCTTTCCTAGATAAATAATAGAGTGACTAACAACAGGCGGGATATAAAGGTGGCGAAAACACATTTCAGAGGCTGACAGTAACGCTGAGGAGACTCTGACTAATCTGTTTTCCCCACATTGCTGCATTAAAGGAGCCCTGTGTACAGATGTGTGTGTTTATGTGTGCGTGTGCAGAAATCCCTCTCAGTGACAATGCGAACAGCTCAGCAGCACGGCACATTCGAGGATCTCATTCAGCCCCGTGAGGCTAACATAAGACCGCATCTAATCCGAACTGTGTCACAATACGAGGCCTGAGACGGCACACCGAGCACGGGCTTTGAAAATACTGATTCTAAAACCGTTTCAGGACCGGGCCTTGGAGAGAACATGCTAATGGATTTGAGATGACAGAGCGTTAAAATGTCTCACAATTCATTTCAAATGGGACAAAAAGGAGCAACCTTGTTCCCAATCTTCCCGTTTCACCAGGTTAATGACAAAACACACTATGAAAGGCATTTTTTTTTATCACATGTGAAGACTTAGATTGTCATTTTGCTCCTTCTAATGGCTCCAAATCAGCTTGACTGAAGCTTTTACTGCTTTTTTAGTGTGTTTGAGGAACTTTTCAAAGCATAACATGACATGACGGGCTGAAGCAGGTAAAGGACAAACATGTTTTGGTAAACAAACGCACAAATATCTGGATTTAAATGAGCATTTTCCAGATTTCCCAGCCATATTTTTGAGCTTAAAGGTTTCAGAAAGCAACTAGCAATGATGCTACAGATTGTGACCAACTGAATATCCCTCGCCTCACTCTCCCCTTCCAATCGTGTAGTAGAAACTACGGTGGAAAAAGTGAAAAGGTCCTATCGAGAGCCGGTGTTTAGTTTGTCTGTTCTGGGCTGCTGTAGAAACATGCTCACTCCAGCTCCCTCTGTAGATATAAAAGTCTCATTCTAAGGTAACAAAAACATATACACTAATAAAATCATACTTTCTGCCAACAGATCCACTGAAACTTTACACGCTAGACCTTTTTAAGAGAGAGAGAGGAAATGGCGGACGACATGCGGTCATGCGGTGAGGACTCAGCCTTCATGGGGCACAGACTTTACAAGGTGAGCCGTGGAAATCACGTATTTAAGAATAGATTTTTCTTATTGTCAACAAAGCAAGCTGATCCTGTAGACAAGATTGCCTCAGATTCTGTGGCACAGAGCTCCTAAAAACACATTTTGAATCAGTCAAACACACACAGCAGGCCCTCGCCGTCTCTGTACGCCCTCCACCCCCAACAGCACTGTTTTAATTTCAGGTTTCAATTCACTCTTGGTTGGTGGTATGAGTGGGTCAACATGCTCAACTCTGGCTGCACACTCTTCTGACCCAGTGGATAATCGCCTATGAAGACACGTGCTGGACAGTATCTGCCTTCATGGGGGTGTTTGTTTAATTCACCATCACAGCTTTATGTGTGCAACTCCACCTTAAAACCACAAGACTCAATGAGTGTTATAATTTAAAGTTGAGTATTTAGGATCACACTCAGCTACGCTTGAGCGACTTTTTTTGTATGAAAAGGAAAAGTTCAGTCACTTGACTCAGACCAGAACAAAATGGGAAGCAACACATGAGCGGCTTTAGTGACGAGCAGGTTCACCTCCTCTGTCCACCACATACACACACACACATACATCATTGACAGCTTTATGATACAGTGTCCTCCAGACAGAGGCTAGAGGGTGACGCCTGACTATATCAACGACTACAAAAGGACTCTACTGGCACTTAACCCCCCTTCTGTCTGGACGCAGGTAGACACGTCCAAGCTTCAAATAAGTAACTGTGTCTGGATGGGAACCTGTCGGTCATATCTGTGGTATTTTCTTTAGGAATTCAGCCTCTTTTATCCCGGCGAGAGTGATTTTATTTGACTATTTCTGCACCGTGAAGTTGAGGTCAAACCAGGCTTGTCGTCTTTTATGATGTATTAACAAAGGAGTTGGTGTTTTTTTGGCTGCCGCGTCACCCGAGCACAGCCTTGAAATTATTTTAACCAAGCATATAATTGAAACTCAAAAGAGTCATTGTAAGCGGCCAAAAATTGTTTCACATTTTTAAGCAAACTTCTGAAAATTTTCAAAAAAATATAAAGTAACAAAACCAAAGACAAGTGTAACAAATAACACACAGCTGCTGTCAGTGTAAAGAATATCCTACCTGCTTCAGCTTTGCCTAAAGCAGCCTTTAGTCTCCTCTCTGCTACCTTCAGTATAAACTCAAAGTCCATCGCTAACACACACCTGTAAACACCAGCCCATTGAACTCGCTTCTTAAATTGCCTGGACTCCCCCCCAAGCGTGGCCTCAGACACACACACACATAGCGAGTGGGACAGATATGGCGATTATGTCATGGAGGGCTGTCATCAAGCAAAAGGTTAACTCAGACAAGGGAAGAAGTCAGTCAAGTGTGTGTGTGTGTGTGTGTGTGTGAGGGAGGAGGAAAGAGATAAAGATGAAGAGGTGCTAAGAAAAAGTGATGGGAGCCGCTTCGCTTTCACTTAGATGTTTGACCGCTTGCGGGAAAGATTGCCATTGTGGTTTTTAAAGAGACATGATCTCTCTTGTTGCAAGCAACAAACTTCCTCTGTGGGACTTTTTGTGGTGCAGCTGCCGTGGCCTTTAAGGAGAAAGGCAGGAGGCGGAAGGAGTACGTCCAACATGGCTATATTTGTAATATAGTAGCCCTTGAGTTGGCATTGTTTTTTGAATGTAAAGAATGAACAGTGTATCAGATTTATGGCTAATATGGCTAATATGGAACATAATATGTGTTTTCATGAGTGTATAATCACCTGAAAATAAGAATCTTTATGCCGCAGGTCCTCTTCCATGTCATGTTTCCGCAGTAGCCCGGGACGGACAACACACTTGAGACAGGACTATTCGCATTTTTTGCACATTCCACCCTAGTTTCTCCTTCACGCTACGAAGGAGAGGGTGATGATCTACACCACTAGATAGCTCTAAATCTTACACGTTTGTCCAAACAAAGTGCGATGGATGACTGGTTGAAAGCTTTTGGAAAGAAGTGCACCTTGAATTTGGATTATTTTGTCAAATAAAAACACAGCATGTCACCAGCTTTAAGCTTTACTACTGTAGCACTATAATAATATGTATATTTAGCATCGCCGGTTTCGTCAATGAAACACATTTTACGCAGCGAGTCGAAGAGAAAGAGAGAGACTGAGTCGTCGTCAAGTGTTTCTCTCTGCTTCTTATCATTCAGTCTGTGAAAACACTTTGATGCCCTGCTGCTTTTTAAGTGCACTTGGAAAAATAACACTCTGCACTCGCTCTCTCTTGACAGAAACCTGGAGCGAGAGCTGTCCAAACACACACACACACACACACTCGTTCACCTTCCCTCGTTTTCCTCATCGCTTCATTTAGAAAATTATAGTGTTTCTATTACCGAGCAGAGTCACACTGCAATCAGCAGCACTGCCTTCTCATATGTGTTTGCTTTGTTTGACACCCTTCAGTAACCGCACTCATTTGCCTCAATATTGCCCTTTAAAAGCAGAAATGTACCAGCGCCGTAGATGCCAGTTTCAGCTTCTGGTGTTAAAACATTTGCAGCAGAGACGTGTGAAGAAATATTCGGGGTTTTATATGCAGGTTTAGACCACAGACGTCCTGGTCGTGCCAATATCATCAGCTGCCGCAGCTCGCCTTGGTGTTATTGATTTAAAGCTGCTCTAATCAATATTTTTCATGTAACATGTCATCAAACAGCTGACTACTCATGCATCCGGTCGTGTTTAAGTCCATCCGATGAATGAAAATCCAGTATTTGCTCCAGTTTTAGCTCCGTTTTTGGTCTCCACCACAACTTCTAAGACAAATATTTGGCTCCTTAGATGTTAAATGCGCCACGATGTTCACCGGTCAGTCACTAAATGTGTCCGTCTGCAGTCCAGTGGAGTTTATTCCATCAAATTAGATTAAAAAAACATGAAAGTAAAGTAGAGTTAGAGGCCAGAAAACCAAAACAATGAGCTGAAAGACTACAAAAGGTGATAATTCTCTGTGAGTTTGTCGCTGTTTCACATTACACATCTCATCTGATCTATTGTGGAGTTGGTTTAACAGCATATGTTATATACTAAACTATACTTAAGTGTGTATGAGTGCGACAGTTTTAAGTTTGTTTTGTGTTTCCTGTTTTATTTTGTAGTTCTCCCCTGTCTGTGTCTTGCATTTCTACTTCCTGCCGCCTGTTTCTGATTATACACCTGTATGATTAGTTTCCTTTGTTTCTTTCTCTCTCCGTTATGTGTCTGATGATGACTGCATGTGTCTGAAGCTTACCTGCTTTCCTGCCTTCATCCTGGATTTTTGTTTATTGCACCTTCGTTTTGTATTTTTGTCCAAACCACCAGCCGCCTTTTTTAGTTTCTTTAGTTATAAGTTCAGTTTTTTTGTGTCCGCAAAGTTCAGCTCAGTTTGTTCTGGTCAGATTATATAAATGACCTGTGTGACTGCACTGTATGTGTCTGTGACGGGTGTGATTAGCGGACAGCTTGCGAGTGAGTGTATGTGTGTGAAGTATGACGTGCATGAGAGTTTAGATGAAAGGTGACAAAGTCTCACACACACACACACACACACACACACACACACACACACATATATATACATACACATAAAGGAAGCTTGTTTAGAGTACTGCACCAAAACTGTCCATGTGACCTTAGCGGACAGACATCACGATGATGTCTGTCATTATTTTGTCAACTCATCACCTTTGGACAATGTAACAGCACGCAATAGGGAAACAGACACACACATAATTCATTTTGTTGCAAGGTTGTGGAAGAAATTGATTCTTTACCGGATGGAAACTAAAATAAAACTTAAATACGACACATTTAAATAACATACATGTGCTGTGAGTGTGAGTGTGTGTGTGTGGTCCTTTAACTTACAGAGACAGATCCGAGTTGGCACGAACCCCACTGCTATACTCTGGTGTTTGAATAAAATATAAAGTGCGATGCTTTAATGGCAACTCTCAGGAGAAGGTGAGTGGGAATATGTGTGTGTGTGTGTGTGTGTGTGTGTGTGCGTGGGAGGGTGCTATAAAGGGTGAAAATCTCTATCTGGGTCACGCCACATGGGACACAAGACACTGAGTAACTTTGCGCCTTATTCCTTTTAACAATGAATGATAGTGATGCTGGTTCATGTGGAGGAAACCGAGGGAACTCCATTCACACAGTTTGTAGCAGAAAACGCTCTGGAGCAGAAAGTATGCAGTGTTTTGTTTTATTTAAGGGGTGAAGTTAAGATGAGACTGTCTGTGGTTATCTTGTGTTGAAAGTTCTAATCTTTTGATTAGATTATATCAAACTGTGTTTTTGAGACTATTATGCCATTTCTTTTGTCAATCTTCTCTTTGTGATTTCATCTACTTGACCCTAGCCTCCCTTTTTACTGATACTGAGTTGAATTTGTTACTCTCAATGTAAATATTTCCTCCGATTTAAACCCGTGAATCACAGGGTGGCTTCTAATGTAGAAACCACCAAGATGAGAAGAGGTGGAAGATGAGGAACGTCTTCAACGCTCAACCCAACTCCCGATACAGGTTGTGTTCGTCTCACGACTCGATTACTGTAACGCTCTCCTGATGGGCCTCCCAGCCTGCACAGTGGAGCCTTTTCAGATGATCCAGAACGTGGCGGCGTGCCTGGTTTTCAATCAAACTTAAAGGTCAAACATTACGCTCCTGCTCATCGAGCATCCCTAATGCTTGCAACGTCTCCGGTTCTGCTGTTCCCTCCCGACCGTTGCCCTCCTCCAATGAACGATGCCTGGCTCTGCCATCCGTTCACTCAGGCCAATCCAAACGCTTCTCGTCTGTTGTTCCCCATTGGAACATGCTCACCGGTTCCTACCAGATCAAAACCTAGTACCTCATCTCCAAGAACTACCAACAACTGGACATGCTAAATCTATCCCTCTCTGCAGCTGTCACAGTATTTATTGACAGCCTTACTGTTCTGTTGTATGGAGAAATGTTCAGGCGTTCTAAACATGGGTTGGCTCTGAAATCCTCTCATTTATTTGGCTGCACTGTAACAACAAACTGCACCTCGGTTTCTCTTCTTCTGTCACGTTTCTGAGAGATTAGCCGCTCGAGACGTGTTTGCTCGCCTCAGTGGCTGATAGATGTGTTGTTACGACGCACAGCTGTATGTTACCTCTGGCAACCACAGGAGATTATAGCTCTGAAAAAACATGACGGTAACATCCTGAATTATTTGAAACAGATTGTCTCAGATCTTTCCTATCAGCGCAAAACATTTACAGTTAGGAATATATCTAATAACATCTATTAAATTTACTCCCTAGACTAGAGGGTGGATGCAGTGTTTCTGGGGATTTATAGACCGAATAGAAATCTATAAAACTAATATTCAAAAAGTCATAGCTACCCGACGACAGCAAGTGTAGTAAGAAAGAAACTGAAACTTTCAGCTTGCTTCTTATTCAATCACACACACACACACACACTAAACAAAGCTGTGTTTCCGTCTTCCCAGAGGACCTTCACTAAATAGTGCAATTCAGAGGGAAAAATGCCAGTGAACGCTGAGTCAGCAAAACTGCCGCCACCTCCTTGTACAGCAGGTCCATATTTCACCAACACCAACTGCTGCGTGTGTATGTGTGTATATATATTACGCATAAACGCACACATACACACTAAAAAAACACCAGAGAGAGAGAGTTCAGACGTTTTCTTTAATTAAAAGTGAAGCAGCTAAATGGTGCCGGATGCTATAAATCTACGCGCTTGGCTGCAGGATGCCAGGCTGGAAAGTTTCTCTCAAAGATAGTTCATCCTTCTTTGCATCCCCCACTGTGTGTGTGTGTGTGTGTGTGTGTGTGTGTGTGTGGGTGAGACAGTCTTCCATTAGCTAATCACCCAACATGACAAATCAACATATGCAAACGCCAAGTTTCTGAATTCCAGTTTACACAACGTCACTGTGGTCGGCGTTGGAGCAGAAAACAAGGGCGAAACTTTGAGCTCGGCACTTTCACCACGACGTAGTGATGTAATAAACGTGCAGTGATTTAACACTGAAACAAACCGGGCAGCGGCGGACCAGCAAAATGACGTTTTATGGTCCCCAAAGAGAGTAGATGGATCAACATGCAGTTTCCAGTTAGAAAGAGCTGTTTGACAGCGAGGTAGCTTCCATTTTGCGACTCCAAACTGGATCTACACATAAATATCTCATACAAGCACACTTCAAATAACCCGAACTAACCCTTTAAACATCAGGCATACTGAAAGCGGTGGCTCAAAGTCTGTCCGCGTCCAAAAAAAGGAAGTTCGAAACTTGCCGGGTAACTCGTTAGGAGGTCATGCTCCGTGGTGTTAATATATCTCGGAGCGCACATGTTCTCTACCTTCGAGCCAGTTCATCAAAAAAGCAAAGAGGAGCACCATGTAAGAGGGAATCAAAGCCCGGAGAACACAAAGACACAACCAGTCATGTGACACTTTGCAAATTGCAGGCAGTGTTGTGTTGGCAGGCAGTTCTTTCTTTCTTTTTGCTAGTACCACTGTTTATTTCCGTGGAGCGAATGAGTCCTTTCACCTGCGCCAACACATCAATATTGATTGCTTCGTCTGTTTTCACCTTTAATCTGCCAGATTAGAGCTTTCTGTTCGGTGCCAAGGACTCGTTCTTGCTCTGGTGTTTTCCCACAGATTACTTTTTTTCCTTCAAATGTTTGAGCACTTGTTTTTCTCAGGAAAGACAAGTCGCCTCTCTTCTGTATGTGCTTCTGTGACAAACTCCTGTCTCCTGCAAGTGTGGGCGCAGTTCGGCTCGTCACACAGATACAGCGATGAGGTGTTTGCCTTCATAGCCGCCGAACAGAGCTGATTTATTGCGTGTTTGTCCTTTTTACACATCAGCTCCAAACCAAACGGTGCTTTGTAATCACTCAAACTTTTCAGCGTTCCATCAGGATATCCACTCTGTTCGCTTGTCTTGTCTGTGGTTCCTCAGATATTTCCTCTACGCAGCCACATAGCGACGTTAATGTAAAGAGAAACAGACTTTCAAGTGGCCACATAATGACACTGTTGCAGTGTGGTAACTCTTGAGGGCTTGGACGCAGGGCAGAGTTGATGGGAACGTCTACTTGCATACTACTTTCTTGCTGTTTCCTCTGAAAGCCAATAGATTGAACCACAAAATTGGTTTCATTTGGGCTTAAAATAATCCTGTTTTGGCAGGTGTCCCCGCTGGTCCCAGCTCAACACCAAACCAAGTCTCCTTTTTCTTTGCCTAAATATCTTTTGTTTGGCTCCAAACAATGAGGCAGTGACAGTGCAACCCAGAAGCAATTTTTTCGAAACATTTGGCTGTCACAGACGTGACATTTCATGTTTTTTTCCCCCTACAATTTAGCTTGGTTTGGCCGAAGTTCAGAAAAAGAGAGAGGAGAGGAAAAACAGAGCGGTTACAGATATCCACATGTCTTGGTGTAGTGGTGAACTTTCCTTTTAACTGATAGATGAGGTGTCTTCGAGCAAGACGCAGAAAAGCAACCAGCTAAAAGGCTTGCCTGTAAACTTACTGTCTATAAAACAATATAAACTCAGATCATAAGTGGCACCATTTGTGGTTACAAATGTGCAGAATCATAACTGCAAATTTCACCTGTCAGCTATCGGGGCTATTGAGAGTACAATGCAAGTCGTACAATTCAAGCATTATGAAGATAAAGCAGGAAAAACAATATAAGAACAATACAACAGTAAAAACTATAAGTACTACAAGAGTTTTTAGCAAGCTCAGCTGTTCAGGGGATGTAGAGGAGGGACAACTGCAGACGCTCGGTCACCTTCAGGTTTAATCTAGATTTCAGGACAACCAGAAAGTCTCAGTCAGTATTGCTCAGAGGTCTGACTGAGGTCAGGTGCTTTAGAGGTGATGATCTCTACAGTCAACTGGTAACCAGTGTGACCTAAGACATGCCATTTATAAAACTGAAGCTGAGATCAAGCGGCAACCTCCAGTGGTGGAAAGTAAAGCCAATGTGTTAGTGCTAAAAATTGTAAATCCTCAAACGTCCACTTGAGGCTGGCTCCAGAAGTGAGTCAGTCTCCATAAGTCCCCATGTTTCACAGCAGAAATAAACATGTTTACAGCCTGGTACAAAAAGCAGTTTTGGTCTCTGTAGCTAATTTCCCCGTTCATGACAACTGTACTGAGGGTGAATTTATATACAACTCACCTGTTCAGATTATATTAAGGCTTAAAGTTATGCAGGATTAAGAGCGTGGACGCTTTGATTGACAGGCTGTGCTGTTACAGATGGCTTGTTTGGACACCCAGGCTTCATTCAACCCGCCTCAGGTCCACAGACGATCCACGTCTTTGCCGATATTTAGATTAACAGGGAGGTGGAAGAAGCAGTACATCCAACCTGCATATTTTCAGCTTCAAAACAGTGCTTGGGAAACCTGCAGGTGACGTCGCTGAGGCTCTGTCCATTTTTTACACTGTGATTGGCTGAGATACCGAAGAGCGACTCAGGGTGGCGAATCACAGCAGTCAAGATGGGAGGGAACAAAAACATGAATGAAATCAGATCTTGACACGACACGATGCAATAGACTTTAATGATGCCACACTGGGGAAATTCACTTCAGCTCGTGTACACGAGGTGGATAAGGAATTACTCACAAGTGAGAAACATACCTCAAGCTGGTCTGACAGCTGTTGCGATGAAGGACCTGTGGTATACATATTAAAGCTGCAACGACTGTCATTATCAACTATATCACATGTTTAAATGTAAATACTGAATTAGGAAGTTGTGCCTGGACGTTCTAACTCACTTAAACAAGTGAGAAATCATCCAAATAAACAACAAATCACTTTTTGTTGATCGGTGAATCGATGAATGAACCAGTCATACAAACAACACCCAGTACTTCTTGTGAATGTTGCACAGGAGGTGGATTCAATAACACAAACAAGGGCTCGGTGACATCCCCACCTGGTTAATACACCTGCTGTGCAACGTCAAGGCATCCATTTACCTCTAACACCCGGCCCATGTGACTTCAAAAAGTTGCTATTCGCCCTCTAAACGCTGTGCTGAGGGGTGCAGAGGCCAGCTCTGTGCAACCGCAGTGTCAATACGCCAATAAATGTCAACAATGTGCACTTCCTGTTGCCGGTGCCAATGTCAATCTCACACACATAGACACAGAGCGCAAACTATACAATCTGGTTGACTCATCATCCAGGCACTTTGTTGATGAACCCACGTGACAGGCTGATTTTTGAACACAAATCCAACTTGAGAACATCAGAGGATGGACATGTCTGATGATTAACACACTGACCCGAGTAGGGGAAAGTTGTATCACCTTTCAGAGCATCGAACCTCACACTGAAATGTCTGCATGACATAAGAAACACTCACACACTTTCTCCCCCAGTCCCACAGTATGCACTGAACATCCACAGTGGAAGTCTAAATAAGGCCATGTGCTGTTTAATCATGCAGGTTACTGGAGCCTGAACGGGTCTGCATGCTGCATTACACTTGATTTTCTGCAGCATATCTGCCACGCACAGCACGCACGCACTCTCTCTCTCTCTCTCTCCCACCCGCACTGTAGTCAGTTTCTGTGCTAATAAGTTATCACTCCACCTCCACCTCCACCTCCCCATCAAACCCTCCCTCCCTCCTCCTCCCTCCCCTGTAGTGCACTCACTTGCTGCACAACTGCGATTGCAGAGAAACACCAGCAAGCGCACACACACACACACACACACACACAACAAAGTCTTTTCTCTATGACACCCACACCCGCACGCACACACGCACACACGCACACACGCACCCAGAGAACAAACTCACCAGTTGGGTTCTTGTTTTTCTTGAGGCTCCTGCCACAAAGACACTGCAGCATATGCGATCCTTTGCTGAAAATGTTGTTCCAAATAAACCGCATGGATTTGGCCGAGACGGGGGAGGAGGTGGAAGAGGAGGAGGAGGAGGAGGAGGAGGAGGTGGAGGAGGTGGGGGACGAGAGGCGCTCCGGATGCGGCAGCCTAAAATTCACCCACCGCATGGGGGCTGATCCGCCCCCCTGTTTGCATGCCAGCAGAGCCGGCCAGCTGTTGGGCTCAGTTCGGCGGTGCTTCGGCCCCCCAATCTGCACCATAGACAAGAATAAGAGCAGGAAGCCCGGCTCGTCGCCCGGTTTCTCGCCCGGTTCCCCCACGAGCCCAGAGACCAGCAGCCGCACGTATTCCGCGTCGACGTCGTCCCCGTGCGGCAGGAAAAGAGCAACCGCTGCGGCGCTTTTCTCCGCGGTCTCCGCCTCCGGCTGCCCCAGCGGCCGGTGGTCCTCAGCGGAGGAGGAGGATCGGTCGCTGCTGCTGCCGCCCGGCCGCCGCGGCGTGAAAAGCCCCCGAGCGCTCCGCTTCAAATGGCGTCGTCTGCCGCGCGGCGCGGGGAGAGGAGGAGCGGCAGCGGCGGACACGCATGCGGCTGCTGCGCTAGCGTGAAGTCGGCGGTACGCGGCAGCTGTCGGCTTCTGCACAAAAAACCATTGCATATTAGTGGGGATGGCAGGGGGTCGGTGCGTCCGTCCGTCCGTCCGGGAGGGGGGGAGGAGGAGGAGGAGGAGGAGGAGGTGCGGATACCGGGTGTCCGTCAGAAAGTCGGTGGCATCCCTGTAACCGTACAGCAGGCAAGTACTGCAGCAGGGGGGCTCCTTTCCAAACACACACACTCACTCTCTCTCTCTCACACACACACACGGTGGATGCAGAATCCGTTCCCCGGCAGCAGCAGCTGATGCTCGGGTCTCCTGTCAGGCAGAGACCGGGCAGGTGAATCACTGCAGGGGCTCCGTGCGCGCTCCTCTTTAAAAAAGTCTTTATGAATATTTGATCCGCGTTTCGGCCTCCACTTCTCAATAATCCATAAGCTCCAATGCGCCAAGATACTGCTGCTGTCTGTCTGTCTGTCTGTCTGTCTGTCTGTCTGCCTGTCTCCTCTTCCTCTCCTCCTCCTCCTCCTCCTCCCCTCTTCCTCACCTTGCTAATAAAAAAAGAAGCAGCTGGACTCTGCTGCCTCCACCTCTCCACAAACTACACCGGGAACAAGCAGCAGCAGCAGCAGTAGTTGTTGTAGTAGAAGAAGACCGGCTCCGGCTCGTGCATGGTCCTCTCGTGCTCCTTCCTCCTCCTCTTCTTCAGCAGCAGCGCTCGAGACGACCGACGGCCGGCGGGGCGCGAGGAGGTGCACTGACTATCTATAACCAACCAGAGACCAAGCGAGCGCGTGTTCCGTCTGCCACTTTCAAAATAAAAGTAAACATTTAGTAGTTTACATTATTAAAATGTGTTATTTTTATTTTATACATGAAGGTTTTGTTATATTTTTATGTCAAGTGAAGGCTGAAAATTTTACTTAATAAATATAGATTCATAATAAGGAAGGACATTTTTGGAGGAAGTGTACAGCCTTATTTGAGTTGCCTATAGGCTTACTACAGCATTCATTTATTTATCTTTATATTGCTTGGTTTGTTTTTTCTAAGCAGTCTTCCTCTGTTTTCTCTTGATAACGAGTTCATTTCATTTGTTTTCTCGAGATCTCGAGTTGTTTTACGTCATCCTGTCCAAATAGCAAATGTTATTCTGAGATAATGGGATCTCAAGATAACTTTGTTCTCCTGAGATGATGAGAAAACAAAAGGATAGTCTAGTCTATCATTCAGTGTAGCAATGTCAGAGGAACAGGAGAATGTTGCAGCTGCAGTGGTTTAATACACTAGGCTACCCTTTTTGTTAATTCTGCGTTGTTATCTCAGGAATACAAAGTTTCATTATCTTGCAATCTATAGAAAATTATCTCAGGATTATTTTCGACATGACACAAGTAAACAGAGGCAAAAGAATGCATGAATGTGTGACTGTTAGGGCTTCCATAGTATTTTCTTAAACAGGCAATATATTTAAAAAAGAAATAGAGTACATTTATTCAAATTAAAAAATAATTACATTCCCTTCCTTATTATGAATCTGTATTTATTAAATTAACATTTCAGGACATTTTTATTTCATAAAACAAAAATACAGCTTTCAGTTGACATGAAAATACAAAACCTTCATACAAATGTGACCTTCTTGTCTGTACCTGCAAAACATTTTATTTTTTCTTTAAGCAACCACAGCTGCGCTCCCTTCTCTTTAACGTGTTTTATTCTGAAAGAAAACTTACATCCTGCTCCCCCCGTGCACTTTGACGCAGCCTTTCCTCACAGGAGCTGTTTGCAGTTGCGTAGACACGTGGTTCCCACACCGTCAGTATCTGGACTGACTGGATATGTACCGACAATATTTGGGGAGGGGACGGAGGGTCGGCTGTGAGATGACTGATATGAGGGCGAGAACACAGCACAGATTTGTCTCTGTGTGTGTTTGCTTGTTTTGGTTGTTTTAGGAGCGCAACATTGTTTGGGGTCGTTGCTCCAAACTCTGTCCAGAAATCAGCCAGTTTAACGCAGCCAAAAGTGCGCACCTGTTGCGTAAGACTCGGGGTCTTCCAGTCAGTTCCTCTGGCGTAATAACAACACTTAATCTGCGCATTGTCCTGTGGTTGAACCGTCAAACAGTTTGTTGAGTTATTAAGGTTGACATCTTGTTGGATGAAGTGTTTCTTGGTGTATTTATATGATTAAAGGCTCGAGTGTTTGGGGCGCACGACTGAAAATGCTGCAGTGGTCTGTGGTGCTGTCCGTGGTGCTGAATCCACACCAGCTGCTAAACTCTAAGAGTCTCAGCCACTAACTAGTGTCAGAGCGGTTAAATAAACAAATCTAACTTCATTATTTTGCAGATTTAAATCATCAAACCCAATAAAACCTTCCATGGGTCTGCTGAGGGAATGAAAGAGAGAGAAAGGTCTGTGTCATCATGACATGTGGAAAGGCTTTTTTAAAAAACACACCATCCATTCTCCAGATTAGGTTTGTGCCTGTGAATCATTCAGTTCATAAACCAAAGCAGCAGTGCCTTTGATGTTTGCAGTGTGGGCTATTGAAATTAAGGAGAAACGGAGGCAAGCTGTCATCAAATATATGACAGTAAACATTCAGGCAGGAGTTAATGCATCAAAATGGTTTGGTTGCTTTCCTGAGAAGAAGCGAGAGTCCTAAGCACACCATCATGACCCTCCTTCAACTGTGTGCTTACACAACAGTCAAACTCACCTATAAAAACATAACAAACGAGCAGAAAAAATATTAGTTTGTAAAGTTTTTATAGCAGTTTTTAAAGAAGTGGACACATTTTATTCTTATCACACACTGAAGCTTCCTGCAGTGATGTGGAAATGAACTCCAGGGTGTGTCAGTACACTGTGACATCACTGTAGGGCGTGGTTAAAGGTGCAATTAAGAGCATATAAAAACATTAATTAAACCCTCACATTTCGTGTCATTTGTTTTACCAACCGATCAACAACAGTTTTTAGTATTCTGATGTTTCATTTCAAACTTTTTCTCTACAACTCTGCTGTTATTTCTGTAAAGAAGCAACATGTGTTTATTCTAATCGATAAATAATTAATATTTACTACTATCACCACACAACCTTATTATTGTATGTCACCAGGAAAACCAATGGATCGCTTCATGGCACACAACAAAACGGTCAGGTGCTGTTTTGTTTGCACAAATGTTGGGAAGACTGAAAGATTAATGACTCACAACATTAACCTCCTTAATAAAGACAAACAGGATGAAGACCAGGTGGCTTGAAAAACAATTACAACCTCTATCCAACAAAGATTTATGGGTGTAATCTCTGAGAAAAGAACAAATATAACCCACTATCTGTATCCAGCATGGTCTCATTTGTTCACAGTGATCATATCAAGCCCTCACAGTTTATCTAGAAATTGCCACACACACACACACACAGCACCTTGAATCGTTCACCTGGGACTAAACGGCCAAATCCAGCCGTGTGAAAGACATTTGCATGTTTTTAAGCTGTCAGACTCAAATGCACTGCAGTGGCACAAATGACCAATTACAGGCAAACACTGAACTTCCTGGAACAAAACATCACTCTCAGCTGCATTGCAGTGCTGCAAATGAGTCCTGGATAATGGTCCTGACAAACAGACACGGCTCTTGCTCATCCAGTCTTGTATTTTGTGACATTTGGATCACAACAATGACCACACACACACACAAAAACAGTCATTACTGCAAGATGATTGACGTCTGGCAGATTTATTAGTTTCTCTTTCACACTCCGTTCACGTTTTGTTCCGAGGAGCTTAAGGCTGCAGCGTCGAAGTGCTGTCATCAAGATGTAATATATCATGTGTGTGTGCGCACAGAGAGCTGCTTCATACAGCATACATAGATGTGCGTGTACAGTCTGTGTGTGTTTTTGTCACAATGCACTTAATAGTGTAGCTGGAAAAAGGAAGGAGGGGAGCAGCGAAGAAGGGAAAATGAAAGTAGTGATAGAGAGAGACAGAGAGAAGGAGTGGGAGGAAGAAAAATAAGGGCAGCAAAATCTAAAAAAAATCAAAGTGAGTCAGTCAGAATTCATAAAAATCTAATGAAGCAGAGAAGAGGTGACTTTTAACACAGTATTACAGAGACAGGAAGGTGGAGATAAAAAGTTCATAGCCTCTGAAAATATTGTCCTAAGCCCCATTTGATTTATTTCTATGGGAACAGGGTGTTTGTAGAAAAAGGTGTCAGTTCAGTTTGGTCTAAGTTTGCAGAATAAGAACAGGCAAGTCGTGTAACAATAAAAATAACATACAGAGGCTCAATGTGGACGAGAGTGCTCCCCCAATTGACCCTGGGGGTGACTCTGCAACAAAAAGCATGAAGCACAGCACTAATCACATAACAATACAGTCATATTACACATACCAAACACAACTTAAACACCAAATATTTACGCTGTGTGCCATCTCAATTGACTCAGAGCCAGTGACATACATACCGATACTTACACATCTGAACAAATGTCTCGAGTGTACACTTTATTATGGCACCAAAATGATTCAAATAGACCTTGTAGTTGCAGAGATATACTCTGTTCACTGGGTATGTCGTTTTCGTTGTCAGTGTGCCGACATTCTCTGCATTGATACAAGATCTGATGTACAGATACACGTGCAGGCTGTCAAAGTTATTGTGCCGTTGACCACTTTTTCATCCAGATTGGGAAGCCATTGTCGCCTCAGAGCAAGAAGAAGGTTCCTGACTCGAATCGCTCTGTGAAGTTTGCATCACAGTCCAAAAACGTGCACGTAACAGGTTAATTGATGACTCTAAATTATCCTTAGGTGTGAATGGTTGTTTGTACCCCACCTCTCACCCAAAGTCAGCTGGGGTAGGCTCCAGCAGTTACAGATAATGGATTTTTTTTTTTTGTTTGTTTTTTTGTTTTTTTGATTTTAGCATCAAAAATGAATTCATTTTTAGGCTGCTCACTGTTTGATGCAGTGTTTTTCCACCAGGATTCAATGTTTTCTTCACCAGAATTGTATTCCTTGTAACACTGAGAGTGTTTTATTTGGAGGCAAATGTCATCTGTCATTTTCTTATAATAGGTTCCATGGAAAGAAGTAGAGACACAGTTATGACTTTCGCTTTCGTTGTGTCGAGCACATAACTATGAGCTATGAGCACATGGACTTTAATATCCACAAGACAACCCGTCCAAGTTAGGTTAATTTATTTGGCCAGTTCAGTGTTTTTATTGTTAGATTTCAGTGAATTCTCTGCAGGTGGTGCTTCTTTTTTAGGTTTAGTCAGACTACCTGCGCACCAGAAGACACAATAGCAGATGGAAGCCTCTTCGGGGCAGTACACCACAGGTGAAAGAAATCTGACTTCAGACTGAATTAAAAGGGCTTTAAATGTTTTTTTTATTGATCTGAATCTATAAGATGTACTTCAAGCACCTTGAGTCACGGCGATTTATGACTGACAGCACGTCAGAGTGGCAGATTTGTAGATGTAGCCTGTAAGATCCTGCAGTGGACACCGGGGATAGTGAGAAGTGGGTTAGCGCTAAACCTGCTGATGCATTGATCTGTTGGCTGCAGCTCTGAGAGAAAAGCACAACATGGCTCACGTCCAGGGAATATCATATAACTGCAGTGTAAGCCACAGAACAGACTGCAACACAAGTGCTGCTGGACAGAAAGTGGAGCCCAAATTAGAAATGACTATCCTGATTGGTATGCCTTCACAATTAATATGATCCCGTGTGATATAAAAATAATTAAAATGGTTCTTTTGGACACATCAAACTCTGGGTGACAACACATTTTCAGCATGTTCACCTCAGCTGAGCGAGAAAAGCTGCTTGTCATGATCAACCAGAGACTAATCTTTAAAATTTAGCCCTTTTCAGGATTATCCAATATTTGCAAGCCATCATCACAGTCTCTTACTGAATCATGACAGCTGAACTGATCCCATTTTCAAACCTGAAAGCTTAAACTCTCATTGTCAGGCTCTGAAACACTGAGAGAATCCCAAATGATGCAGCACATCCAAAGCCATGAGCCTTGATTTATGTAGTAGAACTCCACCTACTGGTTCTCAGGGAAAATTACAAATACATGAAGCGATGCTGACCACTGCAGGGTTTTTGTGGATAATCAACTAGTGAAAGTACCGATTGGAGGAGGAGATGATATGGATGATGCATGATGAGAACGTCATGCATCCTCTGTAGTAAAGAAATATGGTGCAAACTAAATCTTTCTGTGGGTGTTGTGGCGCCTTTTGAATCTAAATCAACACTGAAATATTGGGTGTAGCCTTCTCTGAGTCCACTCCCTGCATGAGTTGCAGGAGCTTCTGGCTGAACTCGCTCTGCTGTTTGATCAGTAGGTCAACAACCAGCCCCAGGGGCTCCAGATCAGTCCCCAGCCCAGTGTGTAAGTGTGTTAGCGGCATCTAGTGGCAAACTTGCAGACTGCAACCAACTGAACACCCCTCATCTCTACCCCCTACTCCTTTCATGCTAATGGGAGAACCTAATGTGGGTATGAAACTCATGGAAATCGTCCTATCTACAGTTTGTGTTTGGGTTATTCATTCTGGACTACTGTAGAAACATGGCAGACTCAAATGCTCAAAAATGCTCATTCTAAGGTGACAAAAACAAAACAAGTCTAATTTTCAAGTGATTATTAAGGTGACAAAAACAAAACAAGTCTAATTTTCAAGTGATTATACACAAATTAAATCACACTTATGACTAGTATATTCCATATTTAGCCAATAAATTACTCAAAAACATACACACTGGACCATTAAATGTCCATGCAAAACGCAGGGTACACCGTGTACGAGTCTCCAGCTTATCGCAGGGCCCATAGAGACAAACAACCGTTCACACTCACATGCACAGCTTCTAGTCACCAATTAACCTATTAAGTACATGTTTTTGGACTGTGTGTGTGTGTGTGTGTGTGTGTGTCCACACCGTGCCACCCACCTTTTAAATGTCTCAAAATGAAAAGAATTGTGCTCATATTTTTGCTCAATAATCATGAATTCTTAACAGTTCTGAATCATTATATAAAATGCAAAAAATTATAAATAAAACAAACAACTTAAAATAAAACAATAACACTTAAATATACATACATTCTCATATTTTTATAAAACCTCTTCTCTGCAAATGTTCAATATCTCTGTAAATGTTTAATCTCTCTGTACATATTTAAATTTAGAGCTATCTCAGGATCATTTTAATATATCCATACTGTGTTATAGGTTAATTCTAACCTATGTTCAATGTATGTTTGCATGCTGCTACTGGATGCTTGAATTTCTTTCGCTATCTATCTATCTGTCTATCTGTCTGTCTGTCTATCAGACAGATTTAAGATGATTTTTAATGAAACAAACACCTCATCAGACGTTTCTCTGTCATCACATCGATGACAGTCTTCTCTCTGTATTTTAGGTGGTTTCAAGTTGCCTATTAAGAGGTTCTAGTGGCTGTTGAGGAGGTTCCAGTGTTCGTTGAGGAGGTTCCAGTGTTCGTTGAGGAGGTTCCAGTGTTCGTTGAGGAGGTTCTAGTGTTCGTTGAGGAGGTTCTAGTGTTCGTTGAAGAGGTTCTAGTGATCGTTGAGGTCGTTTAGGAGGTTCTAGTGGTCGTTGAGGAGGTCGTTGAGGTTCTAGTGTTCGTTGAGGAGGTTCTAGCGTTTGTTGAAGAGGTTCTAGTGGTCGTTGAGGTTCTAGTGGTCGTTGAGGAGGTTCTAGCGTTTGTTGAGGAGGTTCTAGCGTTTGTTGAGGAGGTTCTAGTGGTCGTTGAGGAGGTTCTAGCGTAGCTTTAAATACAGCTCTCTTATAGGTTTTCTGTCTGTCTGTGTCTATCTATCTGTCTGTCTATCTGTCTGTCTATCTGTCTGTCTGTCTATCTATCGGTTGTTCATCTAATGACCGCTGGGGGCAGCAGCACGCATGCGCCATGCACTCCCGCCTGTAACAGACGAAGAAGAAGCAGCAGCTCGGCTCTACCGTTACCGCTGACAACAACAACACCGGGACACACCGGGACACAGTCCGGTAACTTTCCGCCGTTTATCGTCCGTATTATAGACTGAGGCTGTCTTAGTTACCGAGCTGTTGTCATTAAATGTCTGTGTCTGTCTGTCTGTCTTTTCTCAGTCGACGCGTTGTCATGGAGCGATGTTTTAGGTACGAGGACAGGAAGCTAACATGCTAAAAACATGTTTCACGTTTATACATTTATATTTATCTCCAGGTTTAAAGCGGAGTCCTGGCTTCAGAGTTTAAGCTCGCTGGCTGTGTTTTTTAAACTCACTGTGATGACTCAGGCGCTTTCCTTAATTCACAACTAAAGTAATGAGTCATAGCTGCTGACATTAATATTCACCTGTAAGCAAGAATATTTATACATACATTGGATTTTATGCAGAGTTTCTACATGCACAATATTCAGCATCCTTTTATTTTTAATTATAATAATAGTTTTCATCAGCAGCATTGTTGCATGTTCATTTTTCCAGCTGTCAACAACAGCAGCTTAATATACATACAGATACACAACAATCAAAATAAAGAAACATATCCTTATTTTTTAATATTTACAAGTCTCAGTGCGAGTCATACAAAGTCTGCTCGTGTTGGGCTTACAAATTCAGTCCATTTATTCCAAATGTGTCCGTTTGAATCCTCAAAGAATAAACCAACATTTCCATTCTTTAGTTATTCTTCCACACTGATCATCGAGTGTAGCTGCTACTGAAAACATGCCCCAGATAAAGAGTCTGCTGCTGCTTCGACTGCATGCCATGCCTCATTTCCATGAAACCAGTGGTTCTCCGTCATCACCCGTCGATTAAGAACCGCTGAATATTTTATTTGTTGCATGTGTTGCCTGATCAGCCCGCTGCTGCTTTGTGAAGCCCAGCACTTTGCTCCATGTTTTAAAACATCTCCCCTCTCGTCTTCTCCCTTTGTGAAGTGTCAGCAGGGATGATTCTGCCCCTTGCTCCTCACCTCCTCCTCCAGCGTCACCTCCGTCTCCGCCTCACGTCTTCCCTTGCCCTCGTCACCCCCCTCCCATTCCTCCCTCCTCTCCCTCGTCGACCCTGACCGCCCCTCGCCGCCGCGGAAGGCTGAGTTTCTCGGGAGCCATGGTGGACGTCAGCAAGTGGCCCCTGTTCTCGCTGCTGGACGCCGAGGAGCTCCCCACGGTGCGGCAGGCGTGTGTGTTCGGGACGTCGGCTAACGAGGCCATCTACATCACACACGGCAACGAGGTGAGGAGTGTGTGTGAGACACTAGTGTGTCCTGCCTCTTTCAAGTCTAATATTTAACTTATGAAACTGATGTTTTATTTGATGATGTGTGTATTTTTGTCACTATTTTCTGACATTTTATATGATTAAAATAGAAAATATTCAGCAGGTGAATCCATAACGGAAACCGTGCGTGTGTGTTGTTTTCTCCCAGGTGTTTGTGGTCGGCTTGAACAGCAGCAGCTGCCTCGGCACAGGAGACAGCCTGAGCACCATCGTGCCAAAGAAACTGGACTTCCTGCGAGGAAAGAAGGTAGTCAGCCTGAGCTACGGCAGCGGGCCGCATGTCCTGTTGGCTACCGACGGTAGGTTATTACTTAGACGAGCTAAATAAATTATCTGCTCGCTCACGCAGCGTGTCTCTGCTCCTCTCACCTTTAGCCATGTCGAACACAAGAGCTCTTATCGCCGACGTAACGAACTCGTCCTTTAATTTTAGTTTTCTTTGCGTGCTTGTTTTAAAATATGGAAATCGATATGAATTATTTGCGTCATCTTTCCCTGATAGCGAACAGCTCAGATTTGTGTTTCCAAAATGTAGAAAGAAGCGAATCAGCTGCATAAACTCTTCTGATCTCGACCCTTGTTGTGTCATCTTTGTGTTGACTCCTCACAGACGGACAGCTGTTTGCTTGGGGTCACAATGGCTACAGTCAGATTGGGAACGGGACCACCAACCAGGGACTGACCCCGGTGCTGATCACTTCCAACCTCCCGAACAAGAAGGTGACCGAGGTGGCGTGCGGCTCGCATCACTCCATGGCCCTCACTCTCGACGGAGAGGTAGCTTTTTTTTATTTCGTCATCACTCACTAATTTCACTCATTTATGAATCGTCTCCGGCTCGCTGAGCAGGAACTCGTGTGTTTGTATTTCAAGTTGAGCTTCAGATGGGTCACTTGACGCAGTCGTCTCCTGCTCTGTCGCTGTCAGACTAAGCAGCTTAACTCCACTGGCATTAAAGCTAATTTGGTTGTGTGTGTGTGTGTGTGTGTTTGACGAGCAGGGATGTGTGTTAGCATGTTAAATGTCACTTAATTGCTCTGTTTTGGGTAAACATGTCTTTGTCTGTTTGACTGTGTAGTTGTGTAATCACCCCTGCCCACTGTGCATGTTGTGTGTTAGCATTTTCTCCTTGTGCTATAACTTCACCTGTGTTGAGTCCCTGGTCCTCATCTGCCTTCCTGCCCCTCCAGGTCTTCGCGTGGGGCTATAATAACTGCGGCCAGATCGGCTCAGGCTCCACAGCCAACCAGCCCTACCCAAGGAAAGTCACCGGCTCTCTGCAGGGAAAAACTGCCGTCGCCATCACGTGCGGACAAACGTCCTCCATGACTGTGATCGAAAACGGAGAGGTGAAGACGGCGTCGCGTGAAATCTCAGCGATCCAGATGAGAATTCTGAACTCTGTTGATGAAGAGGATTGTCTTGTGTTTGTCTAGGTTTATGGCTGGGGCTATAACGGTAATGGACAGCTGGGTATTGGCAACAATGGAAACCAGCTGACGCCTTGCCGCCTCGCTGCACTGCAAGGGCTGTGTATTCAACAGGTAACACAACAACCCGTCTGGTGATATCACTTATGCAAATGTTGATTCACTCGCTCACGTGTTGCCTCTTTTCCAGATTGTATCAGGTTACGGCCACTGCCTGGCACTGACAGATGAAGGGCTGCTGTATTCCTGGGGGGCAAACACCTACGGTCAACTCGGGACCGGCAACAAGAGCAACCACCTCAGCCCCACACAGATCATGGCTGACAAAGAGAGGTAGGTAGGTGGGTGGGTGGTGAATAGACTGCATGTTGTTTCCCATCCTGTTAAGACTTCAGCTTCCTATTTCCTGCCCTCATTTCCTCCCTCTGTACCTCAGCCTCCGCTCTCACTCTTAAGTAGACGTAAGTGGGCAAAAGGAAGTCCAAAACGTGTCGTTCACCTTCTTAAACAATGACCACAGAGCAAAAACTGTTCAACACAGTCAGTTTGTTTCTTGCTGTGGCAAAAGCTTGTTAACGCGTCTGTCGTCTAACAGGGTTGTCGAAGTCGCAGCGTGCCATTCAACACACACTTCAGCAGCCAAGACCCAAAGCGGGCAGGTATGTGAAACAATCTTCAATGACTCCATGTGTGTTTTATTTCTATGTGAGTGGATAATGTATTTCCTTCCTTCAGAGTTTGTAGAGGAGTTTAATTAGTCTCCAGTTATAAGTGGGTCCTGTAGTTTACCCATTTATGCAGCTGTAAAATATTTGTCTCACCTCTCTTTAAGTCTGTGTGAAGTAAGAATAAATATGTGTTCTGACTTTGTCAGACCAAAGAAGAAAGTTACAGCTACAAGCAGCCGGTTCATATAAAAGATGTCCCGTGTCCCATTACCGGTGTATTTTCCTCTGGACTCTGCACAAGACCAGTCCAACGTTACATGCACTGACATTACTGTGCACTAGGTCACCTAACGTTACTATAATCATAACATAAGCACACAAGGTACAAGGCGCAGGGGTATATCCTCAAGGTGGCCTCAGCGTGTCATCGAGCCACCCTTTAAGGACCGCCCACAAAATCCTGGACAGCAAACTGGTGAAAAACTGTTTAAACCTCTAACTCTGCATTTCTTTCATTTTCCAATATGTTTGATATATTTTGAAAGAAATCTCAGAATTGTCTAATAGTGCTCAATGGGTTTGTGTTTATCCCTCAGGTGTACATGTGGGGTCAGTGCCGGGGTCAGTCCATCGTCTGGCCACACCTCACACACTTCGTCAACACTGACGACGTCTTCGCCTGCTTCGCCACGCCCTCTGTCATGTGGAGGCTCATGTCTGTGGGTGAGAGAGAGCGTTGACGGATCTTTTGTTAGCATTGTAAAGAGGAAGGATTAGACTACAAAGAAAGAGAGAAAGTGAACAGTGGATGACGGGTGATTGTGCTTTCAATTCCAGAGCACGACGACTTCCTGACTGTCACGGAGGCTCTGAGGAAAGAGTTCGACAGTCCAGAAACGTCCGACCTGAAGTTCAGCGTTGACGGCAAATGTATCCACGTTCACAAAGCCGTGCTGAAGATCAGGTGAGTGTTTTCATGTGCATGTTTACTTTCCACACCCGGCTCTGTATACTGTATATAAACAGTGTTCTCTTGTTTGGAGCAGGTGTGAGCATTTCCGGTCCATGTTTCGCTCCCAGTGGACGGAGGATCAGCAGGAAGTGATAGAGATCGGCCAGTTCTCTTACCCCGTCTACAGGTCCTTCCTGCAGTTCCTCTACACGGACACTGTCGACC
Organism: Larimichthys crocea; assembly: GCF_000972845.2. Classification (NCBI taxonomy): domain Eukaryota; kingdom Metazoa; phylum Chordata; class Actinopteri; family Sciaenidae; genus Larimichthys; species Larimichthys crocea. The sequence continues at coordinate 8,249,647 of NC_040029.1, read as the reverse complement.
TTCCACCCGAGGACGCCATCGGTCAGCACAAATGCCTTATTCGTCCGGACTCTAACGTTTTCTGTCTCTGCGTAGTACTCATTCTGCATCTGTTTCTTGTGTTGGCTGCAGGCCTGCTGGACTTGGCCACGTCTTACTGTGAAAACCGCCTGAAACGTCTGTGTCAGCAGATCATCAAGAGAGGAATCACTGTCGAAAACGCCTTCACTCTGCTGTCTGCTGCCATACGATACGACGCGGAGGTGCAGTATACACAGACTAAACCTTGGCCGACATAACTGTCTATCAGAGGCTGTAGCAGGCTGCTAACAATGTCACGGTAGCGTGGCTATTTACAAACGAGTCTCTGTCAAGATATCTGAATGAAAACCGGTGCTACGGTTACAGTAGCAGCCGAGACTCTCTGGAATTTAAGTCCAGCTGTATTCATGTGTGGCTGTCATTTCATTGTAGTGAGAGCAGTTTTTTTAAACATGGAATAGTCTTACGGTGTCTTGGAGTCTTATTTTGGAGGGATTTTTATCAGTTTGATTGGTCGAAATGGAAAAATTCTGCACCGAATTTGTACAAGCGACGCCAACCCGAGTTTGAGTTTGTTCTGTTGACTCCATGAACATCACCACAGTGGACTGTGCTATGTGTACTGCTGCAGCAGCACTGAATCCTCCAGAGGGATCATGCCATTGTTCATTATGTTCTAATCCTTTATCATGTTTGTGTGTTTTTTTGTTTGTTTTCCAGGACCTGGAAGTGTTTTGTTTCAGGTTTTGCGTAAATCATCTGACTCAGGTGACTCAGACGTCGGCCTTCTGGCAGGTGGACGGAGCCATGCTCAAGGAGTTTATCAGCAAAGCGAGCCGCTGCGGGGCGTTCAAGAACTGACCGGCGAGTTACAAACTCCATTCTGACTCCCGAGTCGATGTGGTTGTGCTCTAAGTGAGGCAGCGGGGTGTGTCAGCGCTCCAACGGTTCTGATCACATTCCCTAAGAGAAACCGATGGCTTTTTTTTATTTTTAAATTGAGTCACATATTTAAGGCACATGCTGCTACATTCACACAGCGACTGGAATTAAAGCTGCATCATCCGTGGATCTTAAATCAGCACTTGGGCCAATTCCTGTGGAGCCGCTCGACCGCATCACATTCTGTACATGCTATACTTGAATTTTTTTGTTTGTTGTTTTCTTAAGTTCTTTCACTTCTGGTTCTCACAGGGAGACCAAAAAAAAAAAACCTGGAGGGAAAAGAACAGAACAGTCCGCGTCTTTGTTAGCGAACTGAAAGAGATGTTTTGTTATAAAAGGGGGGTTAGGTAACTGACTTTACGCTGGCCAGGACACTAATACCACTGTATCCAAACACATCTTTGAGTCTGTCATTTTCAGACAAAAGTTGCTCTCGGATGTGTTTAACTTCACACATCCTGATCCTACTGTTGGTATTCTGTACATATTGGAAGTTAAAAAAATCATGTGGGATGTGTAATATTTCCCTTTTTTTTCCTTTTTTTTATACTCGAGCTCTTTCATTTTTGCTATGTTGCACTTTAAAGAACTGCAACTGCTTCTTTCTTATAATCAGTAAAGCAGTAAGAGTTCAGACATTTAAAACGCAGCAGGAGGGAAGAGTAGAAAGTTAAAGAATGTTGCACAGTAAAGATTTGAGGCACTGTTAGACGACAAGCAGCTTTTTTTGTAACGTATCTAAGGCAGGTTGTATGTTAAAGACGATTTATATTCCTTAATTACCTTATTTTCCTGTAGCGAACTGATCCAATGTGACTTGTTTGTGTTTCCAAATGATTCCTTTAAAAGTTCTTCAGGTTTTGTCTGTAGATGAGGTGTATACACAATGCAAGCTAAAGCAATACGAAGACTTTGAAATGCTCTGTGAGATGTTGTTTCCTTTCCTTCCATCTTGAGTTTATGATGACCAAAAAAACTGCCGGCTGTGTTTGATTTTTTTTTTTTTTGCAGTGTCATCATCAAAGTGTTTGAGCTTAAAGGTCAGCTGGCAGCGAGACCGGACAGATCAGTTTCTGTTTCCTTCGTCCACTCTTGTTAGGTTTCTATTCCTCGATGCACTCACATGCTTGAAACTTAAATTTGATCTTGAGTTTATTATAAAACAAAAAACTGTTTAATTCAGGTCCAAATAACAGGTTAGGTTTCTGTGGAGGTTACTGCAGGTTTACAGTTTTCCTTGTGTTTTTATATATAAAACTGGAAAAAATAAGATTGTTTTGCCTACTGTATTAAGATAAAAGTATATATTTATATTCTGCTTTGTTAAGCCTTTATTTACATAGAACACGTTTGTAAAACTGCTGGTTTAAATTCAACACATAGCATAATGTTTGACTTTGAAGTGATCATCAGCACTACAAGTGGGATTTGTATGACTTTTATTTTGCCGTTGCATAACTGACATGTTTTTTTTTTACATTTAGCAATGAGATGACATGTTTCTGTGAAGAAATAAATAACTCCAAACTCTACATAACACATATTTACTTTTTTATTGACTTTTAAATGAGCATTTATGAATAAATTAGTGTTTTAGCAGCAGGGGCTTTATTAGTGTTGACACCTCATAGCCACGCCCCATTTCGTTACGTCAGCGTTTCGCTGACGTAACGAAATGGGCGTGGCTATGAGGTGTCATAAAACCGGAACTTCGTCAAGCTGCTGACAAGATAACAATTCTCCTTCCAAAATAAGATTCACAATACATACGTGATATATTTATACAACACTGGATAATATCTCAAACTTAACATGTTTAACTCTAAATACAGTTAAGTGTAAATGTCTGAAGTAACCGCTCACTTTTATCCGTTTTAACGTTAGTTTGATATGTCCAAGCGCTCCGTTATGCTCTTATTTTGAAATCCGCCACCGGAAACGGTTCTATCCTGACCCTGTTTCGCAGGTTGTTATTAATTCTGGTTGAACTCTTCTCGTCCTGGCAGTCGCTCCCGTGCTCTCTTGTGCATTATTATTATTATTGTATTATTATTATTTTGTAGATGGAAGGAAGAGGCGACACTCGGAACCGAGCTGATGCGGACCAAGCCAGGCCGGGTCAGACCAGAGACAGCAGCACGCAGACTGACAGCAGGGTGCAAGGTGAGCCGGTCGTAGGTTTCTGTTGTGCCCCTGCCATAAAACAGCTGATTGTGGTCTACATGGAGTGTGTGTGGCTGCAGCACAGAAGGAAATGCATGTGCAGATGTTAAAATATGAGCTGTCAATCATCAGCACAGGGCAAACTAATGTAAACAAGAGTGTGTGACAGGATGTTCTCCATCCTCACACAGTGTGATCACACCTTGCATTTGTTTCTCCTGCAGGTCATGGCCCCAGGCTGTCAAAGGTGAACCTCTTCACGTTGCTGAGCTTGTGGATGGAGCTGTTCCCACAGGAGGAACCTGAAGAGGATGAGCACAGTCAGGTGAGTCCAAACACATTTTATTTACATGAAATCTCTCCCTCTCTCTCTTTCTGAGAAGGTGTTGTTTTGAATCTGTTTTCTTCCAGATCCGTGGGCTGGGTCTGGTGGTGGTGCGGGACAGCAAGGTGATAGGACTCCACTGTTCAGGACCTGACCTCCACGCAGGACAGTCAGCCATCATCCAGCACGGCGCCGGCCTGGCCGACTGTCACTTGTACTTCTCGAGGAGACCCTGCGCCACCTGCCTCAAGATGATCATCAACGGTGAGGAGAGAGGGATGAGGTGAAACCAAACACCAGGTGTTCCTTCAGAGAAACACACACACAAAAACAGGATCCAGCTTTTATTTAAAATCTTAATTTTCGATGATGTCGAGAGCACAGCAGAATCCACCAAACAAGCAGACGACAGTTACATTCAAGAACAGAGTGGTCAGTACTTTTAATTTCATGTGTGTGCAGCACTAACTCTAAAAGTATAATAATAAATAAAATGTTTCCATTCAGGGCTTTATAAAGAAATAGAAACCAACACCTATCACAGCACAATGTTAGAGATCTCCAACCTATCCTTTCATACGAGGAAAGAGGAGGCAGATGAGTGTCTGCCATAATCCATAATTCAGAATTAAGTTGCATTAAATCCAGTTTAGAGCGAGAGGGAAACATCACAGCTTAATTTAACGTGTGTGAAATGTGATTTAATAGTTATTTAAAGTAACTGTTGTGATGGATAGAGAGTAGAGCCTGCGTACGACAACGCTCCTAACAGTTTGCATGATTATTAAACTGCATTTAAATCAGCTGTCAGGTCCAAACGCTGTGTTATATTAACAGTTAATAGGCATAACAACTAGACTCTACTGAAGAACTAGTTTCTGTGGGGTATTTAAATACTGTATTCACTGTAAAAGAATTTGATGTTCACTTATTTTGAAATGTTTGTTGTTGTTGTCCACATGGGATGTTTGCTCTTCTCCAGCTGGAGTCAGTCAGATCTCCTTCTGGCCCGGAGACCCGGAGGTCAGCATGCTTCGGAGGTCCGCCCCTACAAACCGTTCAAACTCCCACGCTCCACCTGACTGCATCACGGAGGAGGCCGCGCTGGACGCCGTGGCGACCGAGAAGCTGAAGTCCAACGGGCGCCCTCACATCTGCGTGCTGCTGCAGCCGCTCGCTCCCGGCCTGGCGCAGTTTGTGGACGAGACGTCCAGAGAGTGTGACTTCATGGAGAGAGTGAGCGACGACGAACCGGGGCTGAACACAGAGGAGCTCTTCAACAGGTGCCCCACTACACCCACTCCACCTGCTGCAGCAGTATGAGGATAATTTCACTTTTTACTGATGCTCGCAGAGATCCAGCTTAGTCAATCAGAGGGCAGGGCAGCCTGTATGTGAGGTGAAAACCACAAGATGCTGCTTGGAAATCTTATTTTTGTGAGAGTTCAGTTATAATTAGAGGATCTAGATCAACATTTATATCAACTCAGAGCTCCTTTAAGTACTGAGACACCGTTTGGAGACATTTTACTGAGTAAATCAAACACAAATTGTAAATTTTATTTCCCACAAGTATTCAAAAACTGCTGAAAGATGCACGCTGACTAAAATCTACATTTAAAGTGAGACTGAATCTCAGTTTTCTGTGGTCTGATGTTTTTCACTTTCTGCTTCCCAGAGAGCGGACGAGACACCTGAAGCATTTCTCCAGACACTTCCTAATCGAGACGACCCAGCAGCACCGGGCCATTTTGACCCAAATGGGACTGGAGAACTTCTGCGTGGAGCCGTACTTCTCCAACCTGAGGAACAACATGAGGGAGCTGGTGGAGGTTCTGGCCGCGGTGGCCGCCGGCGTGCCGCAGCAACACTACGGCTTCCACAGGTTAGAACCACTCACAGCTCTTCACGATCGCAGCTGATGTTACGTGTTGGTGATCGTGTTGTTCCCGTGACGCAGGGAGCTGCATTCAACCCCCGAGCCTTCACTAAACAAACCCTCGCCGCCTGCTCCTCGTCACGACGGAGTGTCTCAAGAAGGGGCTCGCCATTGCATCATCCAAGCCAGGCTGCTGGCCTACAGAACAGGTTCAGTTGGTTTCTCTGTTTCACTGAGGAGGGGGTGTCCTGTTTCACGTCGGGCTGAACAAGAAAGAGATTAAAACATGAAAGCTGCAGCTGCTCGACTCAGAAAATGAAATGTGCAACCGCACATGCAAATAAAAAGAAGAGAGCCAGGAGTAATAATTAGTTAAACAAACTTTCAGGTTTGTCTGCGTGCCATATCACTGTTGAGGTTATGTAACTGTCAACCTGTCTCAAACTGTCTAACAGCATACCAGCTCTGACATTTCACCCAAAGTCACAGATTTTCTCTCCACGCCTGCAGGACATTTTTTCACACTGACAGGCTCAGGCATCACAGATAATGTAAAACACACGTCAGCAGCTTCTTACATGTTATTTTCATTCCAGAGGACCCCAAAGTGGGCGTGGGCGCTGTCATCTGGGCCAAAGGACAGTCGGTGAGCAAGCGTTTCTTTTGATTGAAGTTATTTTAAATGACGTTATTTCTGTTTTTGTTCTGCTGCAAATGGGATCAAATAAATCTGTGTGCTGTTTCGAGCTGATGGCTTTTGACAAATATGTGATTATAAGAACGTACACCACTCTTTAGTCCATCCATCAGGTAGCTGTGCCACATATTTTACTGTTTTCTCTTCCCATACTCACTGAGATTGACCCAAGGAGACTCAAATATATTTCATGTACACATTTTTGCATGATTCGTAGAGACCTACCTGATTTATAGCATAATCAACTTGCATAAAAGTAGAAGTTGTGAAGGGTATGCATGTGAGCAAGGCTTTAAATGTCTCTCGTCCCAGGCTGGCAGTGATGGGACGGGGTGTCTCTACCTGGTGGGTTGCGGGTACAACGCGTACCCGGCAGGCTCGCAGTACGCAGAGTACCCCCAGATGGACAACAAACAGCAGGACAGACAGAGACGCAAGTACAGATACATCATCCACGCGGAGCAGAACGCCCTCACCTTCAGGTCAGAGCTGCGACGTGAGAAAACAGCATCTTAAAGTTAAAGAACTCAAAACTTAAGTGTTGCTTCTGATGCTTTCAGGACTCGAGCCATCAAACCCGACGAGCCCACCATGCTGTTTGTAACTAAATGTCCGTGTGACGAGTGTGTGCCTCTGATCCGAGGAGCCGGCATCACGCACATCTACACCACAGACCAGGACAGGGACAAGGACAAGGTGGACATCTCCTACCTGAGGTTCAGCAGCCTGAAGAACGTCAGCAAGTTCATAGTGAGTACATGGAGTGACGTGTCTTTAGGTTTTCCCCATCGTGGAGAGTCTGACACTTTCCTGTCTTCACAGTGGCAGAGGACCCCTGCGGCTTCCTCGCCGTCCTCTCCTCTCCACGCCAGTAAGCTCCATCCTCCATCTTCACGTCTCCAGACGTGCCTTTGCGCCGTGTCGCGTTGTAATCCGTGTCTTTTTGTTGCAGACGGTTGCTTCGGGAAGCACAGCAGGCAGGCCGATCAGGAGAACCACAGCAACAAGAAGCTGTGCACCAACAGATCCCACGACTCGCCGACTGTCAGCTGAGCGTCACCCAGGATGACGGTTGGGCGGACGGACAGATAAACCAAAATTTTTAGCTGCAGATTTGATGTTTGATGGCTGCATCAGCGCAGAGAGAACTGAGAGTGAATATTTTCTCCCTGAAGATCAAATCTGTGCCACGTCACCGTTATTTATTGGCTCCTTGTTTTGTTTTGTTATGTAATCAGGACCTTTCCCCGTGTCCCCCTGTAGACTGTGAAATCTGCTTCTGCATGTTTCTGTTTCATACTGTACCACGCTGAGTGAGAGCAGCTGAGAGAGGTTGGTAAACTTGATATCGATTTTTGATTTTATTTGATCGGGCAGGGGCTGCTTTTAATAAGAACTGTCTGAAAGTTTCCCTTCAAATCTCAGGGTGCATCCCCAAATCTGATGTGTCCTGTCAGCCCACT